>NC_057936.1:37384900-37684900 GCF_018555375.3 Anguilla rostrata
TCTTCTCGGTCCTCTGCCTGGAACAGGTACTCGCAGTCCGAGGTGGTCAGGCGCAGCACGTTCTTGCGTTTGGTGTCGCTGTAGGAGATGTCAATCAGGCAGGCCTTGATGCTGATTGGCTGTGGCTCCTCCTCGGACTGGGAGGCAGCCACGGCCAGTCCCTCCTTCTTATCCTTGTACAAGCAGAGAGAGTGTCCCCGCAGCACAGCGTACATCTGCTTCCACTGCCGCATGCCTCCACCCACCCGCTGTGAGAGAAAGAGAGAGAGGCAGAGCCAGAGAGAGAGAGAGGCAGAGAGGCAGAGCCAGAGAAAGACAGAGAGAGAGAGAGGTAAAGCCAGAGAGAGAGAGAGAGAGAGAGGTAAAGCCAGAAAGAAAGAGAGAGAGAAAAAAAGAGAGAGGCAAAGCCAGAGAGAGAGAGAGAGAGAGAGAGGCAGAGCCAGGGAGAGAGGGCAAGAGTGAGCACAGAAGTGAGGTTGGCCTCAATTGAATGGCTCCATTCACAAGTGAGTGTTTGTTTCTCAATTCTGGCATGAGTGGAAACGGGGATACAATAATACTGACTCAAATTAATCCAAAATAATAATGATTGTTTAAAATTTTTAATTGTTATGTATAGAGTATGACCAATAAGTGGCCTTAATTGAGTAAGGCTTCGTGAACTCTCAATCACGGTTGATGGCACCACAGTGACTGCCTCTCACTCTGCCAAGAGCTTGGGGGTGGTCCTGGATGACCAACTGGACCTCAAGGAGCACATCAAGGCAACATCAAGGTCCTGCAGATTCCTCCTATACAACATCAGGAGGATTCGACCATATCTGACGACGCACTCCACCCAGCTGCTCGTCCAGGCTACGGTGACCTCTCGCCTTGATTACTGCAACTCTCTCCTTGCAAACCTGCCAGCTTGTGCCATACAGCCACTACAGATGATTCAGAATGCCGCTGCCCGGCTCATCTACAACCTCCCCAAATTCTCCCACGTCACTCCTCTGCTGCGATCACTTCACTGGCTACCGGTCGCTGCCAGGATCCGATTCAAAGCCCTGACCCTTGCCTACACTGCCGCCAACAGGACAGCCCCCATCTACTTGCAGGACATGACTCAATTCTATGTGCCTGCTCGACCACTCCGCTCTGCAGCAGCAGGGCATCTTGTAACCCCTGCCACCCGCCCAAAGGGATCACAGAGCTTCTCCACCCTAGCTCCCCAGTGGTGGAACGAACTCCCCGTCCCTCTCCGAACCTCCCCCTCACTATCCATCTTCCGCCGTGGCCTGAAGACTCATCTCTTCAGACTATACCTAGAATAACCACCACCATGCTGTGTATATATATATTAATAAAAAAATAAAAATAAAAAAAACCCTTTTTCCTGTCACTTGTTACATGTTGCCCCATCCCTGCACTTCTTGGTAAATTGTATTTGTCCTAATACTCTAGCTTAATCTTCTGCCTAGTTTGGCTTTGCAGATGTTAGACCAGGATAGTGTTCATTGTTCTCGGCTAGAAATAGCTGTACAAAATAAGTAATTGTACCTTACTGAACCCGTGTTCAGCAGTTGTCTACGATCATGAAAATGCACTTATTGTACGTCGCTTTGGATAAAAGCGTCTGCCAAATGAATGTAATGTAATGTAATGTAATGAGTAATGTGGGTGCCAACATCTTTCAGGAGACAGAAATTCAGATTATAACACGAAAAACACTCAAATTACAATCCAAGAGTTCAGCAGAAAAAATATATTTTTAGCATATAGTTCCACGTATTCACTGGTTTGAAGGACACGGTACACGCTGGAAAATACTGAACGTTCTAAAATCGGGGGCATATCCTGTTATTTACTTTTCAAAATACCCTAGATAGCACCATGCGGCCCTTCAGGATGTCAAAGAGAAAACAGACCAGAACATAGCTGAAAACAGCTGGGGTAATACAAGTAAGAAGCTGGACCTTATTCTGGGCGGCTGGACAGACAGCTGAGAGACTCCACAGCCCTGAGCCCCAAGAACTCCAGCTCAGTTCCCGAAAACAGTAAATACCCATAATGCTTCTGTTCTCTAGGAAATGACCGTCATGAAACCCAGTGCAACAGCACTTCACACCTTCACAAAACCTCCAGCACAAGCAAAGCTGCATTTTCCAAAAACTGCACACTGGAGAGAGTACACTACCTTTGTGTGTGTATGTGTGCGTGTATGCGTCATAGATATGCATATTTAATTAGACAAGAAAGCACGCCCTCAACCAACCTAAGCTGTTGAAGACCCTGATGCAAGCCTGTAACTGTGCGCGTTGCAGGCGAAACATGAAGCTCCCATTAAAGTGAATGGGGAACATCAGACTTTTGAAGGAAAACAGAACTTCCCCAATGGTATTTTGATACTCAGTTTATGGTCGTTGCGTTTCATATGAAAAGCCGATTGTGGAAAATATGTTTTAAAAAATGGACGGTGAATAAAATCTAATAAATATTTTCCCAAAACCCCTGGACCAAAACAATCATTGTTTCAGAAACTGCTACACAACACAATGAAATTTCATTCACCTTGTTTACTACATAGAGTTCAATGGGCAGCAAGCTCACTTGCACTCAAAATGCTGCCAGTTAATTTCTAGGCTTCAACGCCTGGCTCCTCCTACCCTCTCCAGTTCCAATGTATGTTCTATGGTGTGTGTGTGTGTGTGTGTGTGTGTGTGTGTGCGTGCGTGCGTATTGTTCCAAGGGTCCGGTCTAAGACCCACAGCGAGGCCGCTTTTAGCCATTATGGCCCCAGCCTGTGGAACGGCTTGCCGGAGGACCTGAGGGTGGCAGAGTGTGTGGATATCTTTAAAAGAACACTTAACACACCTTTTTAGCCTGGCTTTTATCTAGTATGTGTTGATTTTGACTAGCACATTTGCTGTTATTTAATATTTTATTATCAGTTTTATTATACTATATTTATATATACTATATTTATTCATTTTCATGTTATTTATTTATTTTATTGTCCTTTTAAACTTACACTTATTTCCACTTTTTATGTTCAGCACTTTTGATGTAAAGTGCTGAACATAAAGATGAGTTGCATTTGATGTATGATTTGTGCTATATAAATAAAGTTTGACTGATTGACTGATTGAGTGTGTGTGTGTGTGTGTGCGTGCATGTGTATGTGTGCGTGTGAGTGTGTGTGCACGCGTGTGCGTGTATGCGCGTGTGTGTGTATGTGTGCGTGTGTGTGTGCGTGTGTGCGCGAGTGTGTGTGTGTGCGTGTGTGCATGTGTAGTGTGTGCGTGAGTGGTCACCTTGCTCTTGTCAGTGTTGAGCTGGCGGAAGTGGAGCAGCCCCTCCTTGGTGGAGTCGCTGAAGACGTCGGAGGAAGAGTCCCTCCTGGACCCCGAGTCTTCGGAGGACTTGTCCACCGCCTGAACACAGGAGCATGCGGTTAACGAGGGCGGAGGACCGCGGCGAAGGGCTCCGTCCCGCGCGCTCATCCTGACATCCTGAGACGCGCTCAACTGGCTCCTCCCGCCTCACACTCACTGTCACAACAACCTGACGGCAACGACTGCCTTTCAGAGGACCAGCTCATCCCAAAGGCAACAGATGACCAGCACCGTTCCCCTAGCTGCTGGGGCACTTAAAGGGAACAATGGCTGAGGGGGGAGAGAACAAACTCAAAGAGCAGAGAATCACTCGTTCAGTTCCCTTTTCCAAATCACTTACCGTTTTGAAGCTTCCCTTTAACGCGCCAAATGAAAACAATGAAAGGTGGCGAACAAGCGCAGTGAATGCACGGACAGACGCTAGCAGGCTAGCAGGCTAGCAGCACTGACCTTCCTCAGGCTCTTCAGACCAGGCGTGTGCTTAGCGGACGTCCTCCTGTCAGGGGAGACAGAAGGGCAGGGCTGCGTTAGACACCGCGCTGCTGCTAACCGAATTAGCCACCGTCATCGAGGACAGCCCCGCCGTCCTATAGGTCAGCCGAGGACCGACTCTAGGGTCAGCCGCGCCGCGCTGGGAGGGAGGAGTCTCCACCGGAGACGGCTTACCCCCTTCCATCCTCCCTGTAGTTATCCAGGCCCTCGTCGTAGGACTTGGAGCGCTCCGTCTTGGCGCCGGACTCCGACTCCAGGATAGAGAGGCGCAGGGAATCTGAAAGCAGCGGGGCGTGAGAGGCAGGTGAGAGACGGTCGCCGCGGCTGCGTGACTCAGCTGCAGGAGCACAGTGATAATGAGGCGCCGGGCGTGCACTTTCAGCCCGGTCAGTTCCCATTCAGGTTCTCCCGAATCTCACAGCGCCTGAAGGGAGTCCTCGCTTTCTGACCCAAAAAAAACAAGGACTCGGTCGATCCCGCGCTAACCCCCACATTAAAAGAGAGCGGCGCGCAGAGCCACAGAAAAGAGGGGCGTCGCCCCCTTACCTTGGTCATGTGACAGCTGGCGGCGGATGAGAGGAGAGGGAGACGTGGGGCTCGGGGGTATCGTCATTATGATGGGGGTGACCGATATGACGGCGGAGGCGGGGATGTGGGCAGCGTCGTGGTCGATGCTGGGACTGGACGGCTCATCTGAAACAGAGGGGCGGGGGCGGGCTAGTCATTCAGACCGAGGGGGATGGGCATCGCGTTTTTGTTTTTTTACGAGGTGGGCTGGCCGGAATCGTCGGCCTTCGTTTGCCGAGTGTCCATAAAACAGGGAGCGGGCCGGAGATAAGGCCCTGAGTCTGAGTCACGCCCTCGGCCGGGGGAAAGGAGTCCCTTTCACGGGCTGAGCGCGCCCTGGCCCGATAAGCTGCCGGGCCGGGCTCTATCAGAGTCCACACGCAGATACCAGGGAACGAGGCCCTGGCACCGCGGCACGCGCGCTCGCGTCACCCCCATTGTGCCAGGTTCCGCACGCCCGCTCTCGACCGCGCTGGCCCACGAGCGGGACAGAACACCTTAACGCGCCTGGTGAGAAACCGGTCTGAAACGTGTCTGTTCTGGTCCGAGCGGGACAGGTTTCCCACGACAAGCCAGGCAATCAGAAACCCTGCTAAACCTACCAGTGCACACAAGTTAACATTACCTTGGTAGCAAATTTCAAGTGGGGCAAGTGAGACGGCACAAGCGTAGCGCTGTAGCGTCGGCACAGTTACGCAAACTTCCACTAGCGTCGGCAGCACAGGATCAAAGAGCAAAATTAAACGGCATCAAAGCTGCAAAGTGCCGCCATTTTCATCGCTTCCCAAAGCCAGACGCAGAGTGCCCCTCAGCGCAGTGTAAACCTCAGCTTCGGACGCAGGCAGGCACACAGTTACTGCCTTTGATCATTTAAAGGAACGTCCTGACAGCTGCATCAACTAGGCAATATTAGAGAAAATAAGTATACTGTAAAAATGTGCTCATGTTTACGTAAGTATTACGCCCAAAAGATTAAAAACCAATCACCACGAGTGCTTTCCCTTTGCACTTTCCATTTTTTTTTTTTTTTTAATTTAAAAACAAAACACAAAACAACAAGATAAAACAAAAACGGGAAACAAAATTAAAAGTAAAAACACAAAACAAGACACAATGCAATGAAATTCCTGTACTGTCTTTCTGACATTCTGCCCCAAATGCGCGGCAGGGACAAGAGATGGTCTAAGAAATACACCCTAAGAGCTAAACCCCGCCTAGATTACTACTGTGGGCAGGAACAGTAATCCCCCCTTCTTTAATATACAGAACACTGTCCCTAAGCGCTCTGGCCTAAGCTTTCTCTGAATAGCCTCTGGAGCTGGCGCCTACCGTGGGCCTCCTCAATGGGCTGGTACACGCCCTCGCAGTCCGTGCACCTCAGACACCTCCTGGGGCCCTCCAGCCAGACCCACGGGGACCCCCAGCAGACCCACGGGTGACCGCTGCTCTCCTGTAGCCACAGCATCTCCACCAGCAGCATGGCTCCTCACCCACAGAACCCTGAGCCTGGAGTCCGGGGCCCGGAGCCCGGATGATTAGTATGACCTCATGTGAGGCCGGGGTGGCGCGGCTGTGACAGAGCCCCCTTTCTCTGGAGCTGGGCTCCGGCTGGTGCTCCCGGGGCTGTCAGTGACTGCACTGTCCGCACCTGCTGCTACGAGCATCAGCCTAGAGGTCTTACTGCTCAGTCATACTGTAACAGTCTATGTACAGTCTACGCTCGTCACTGTATATCAATGATACATCTTACGCTAGCATACTTAGTCTATACTGTATTACAGTACTAGTCAAGTAACAGTTAATTATTACAGTCTTACCGCTCAGTCAACTGTAATAGTCTTAATGTATTAGTCTTACCGCTCAGTCACACTGTAATCTAAAGTATTAAGTCTTACGCTCAGTCATACTGTAGTCTTAATGTATTACAGTCTTACCGCTCAGTCATACTGTAATAGTCTTAATGTATTACAGTCTTACCGCTCAGTCATACTGTAATAGTCTTAATGTATTACAGTCTTACCGCTCAGTCATACTGTAATAGTCTTAATGTATTACAGTCTTACCGCTCAGTCATACTGTAATAGTCTTAATGTATTACAGTCTTACCGCTCAGTCATACTGTAATAGTCTTAATGTATTACAGTCTTACCGCTCAGTCACACTGTAACAGTCTTAATGTATTACAGTCTTACTGCTCAGTCATACTGTAACAGTCTGAATGTATTACAGTCTTACCGCTCAGTCATACTGTAATAGTCTAAATGTATTATAGTCTTACCGCTCAGTCACACTGTAATAGTCTTAATGTATTACAGTCTTACCACTCAGGCATACTGTTATAGTCTTATGTATTACAGTCTTACCGCTCAGTCACTACTGTATCCAATAGTCTTAATGTATTACAGTCTTACCAGCTTAGTCTATGTATCATCACTCGTATATGTAGTCTTAATGTATTATCTTACTCAGTCACTGTACATCTTAATGACTCAGGCATACTGTATAGTCTTAATGTATTACAGTCTTACCGCTCAGTCCACTGTATAGTCTTATGTATTAAGTCTTGCCATCACATGTAATAGTCTTAATGTATTACAGTCTTACGACATCGAGCAGATACAGTCTTGTAGTCTACTGTATGCATGTATACACTTATAGTCATCTTATAGTCATCTACAGTCATATAGTTAATTACTCAGTCAACTTATCTGAGTATACAGTTTCAGCAACATAGCTATATTAGTCTACACTAGCATACTGTATGGTCTAAATACATGTACTGTATCCCAGTAGCTGGCTGTCTCTTGGGTATCTACGTATTAGTATAGTATTACATTATGGCCAGTTTACCATTTGTCAACTTGCAGCAAAACATACCAGCTGCTTGGCAGTTAATAAAATTGCCAGTATTACAAATACTAGCAACACTGTACTAATGTACAACACAGTAAGTACTACACACTCTAGTTATCTCACAACCTTACCAAACAACAGTTCGCCTCGTGGAAATTAGACCATGTCATGTCACATAGTGCAGCTGCATCCACAGAGAACACAGGGGACACCACCCTGTGGGAACAGAGAGTAGTGCAACAGTAGAGAGGCGGACGTTTTTTGCACGAGGAAGCACTCGGCGGGGGTAAATCCCCAGGAGATCACCGCAGACTGTGCAAGAACAGCTGAAAAAACCCCACAGGAGGAGACGGTGACTCACGCACTGGCGGCAGGGGCAGGTCAGGTTTCAGCAAACCCTCCGCCTGTTGTTAAGTGGTCTGGCTTTTGCGCCAAAGCTGCAGGTGGCCCTCGATCTGCCGCCGTGATGAGCGGTGCCGTACGTGCGCGTGACCCAAAAACGCACCGCTCATGCCGTGAACCCCACGACCCCGAGAGGAAAACCGCTTCCTGTCGTTACTCAGTTATCTGGCCGTGCCGTTTTCACAACACCGGCTGCATTGTGTTCAGCTGTCCACGGGTTGGTTAAAGACTGTAATCTAGGAAATGTGGCTAGCTACAAATGAGATTCTGCAGCAGAGGGTTGCAGGTTTAAATCAGTGGTGAGGCACAGCTGTGCTTTACAGCAAAGTACCACTTAACCTAACAAATTTGGTAAAAATCTATTAAATTTGACAAAGCGCAAAATCCAAGCTGTACTGGGTAAGGGCTTCAGCCAAGAAAACTGCAACAAATTAAATTTTTCCCTGAAAAACCATCTATATCACCCAGACTTTGGTAATGCTCTGATTCAAAATTAAATCTATTAACATTTCTGCATGTAAATGTTTCATCTTTGGTTGATCTAGAACATTAATAAGAACGGTTATTATTATTAAAGACATTATTATAGACTACAGCCTTTCCTAAGATCAGGTTATCGCAGAACCAAACAAAGCCAGTCTCATTTGTAAAACAGATAAACAAATCAATAAACTAATACAAAAAAATAATAACGAATTCCGCACACCTTTAAAAAAGCCAAGTTCCCTAATGCACTATAAACAAGGAAGCAGTTGGAACTAAATCTGTAAACAAATCGGGAGCTGGTGCCACCGTCCCGCAATCTTCATGCCCGTCTGCAGTTCAGGCATTCCTCTAAAAAGGTGAAAGGCAAAAAAAGAGCTGCCATCCACGGATGCAAACGCAGCAAGGTATGCCAATGATTACGGCTACGAACCACACAACTGTAAATGCATTCTGCAATTCACACAAAAGAAACTCTGCCTGGCATTCTTTAAGGAAAACTCGGCATACTTTACTAATATCAACTCAACAAGATCTCTACCTGTTGAATGAGGTGTGCTTTTTTTAGGGATGGAGTGAAAACCTTACAGAATGGTAGATCTCCAGGGACAGGGTTGGGGATCACTGTGCCACAGTAACATACTTCTCATGGGAAATTGCTGTCCTTCAAAGTCAGGATAAACCATTTTCAGCACGACGGCACTGACATTTAAGCAGCTGACAGCCAGGTTAAACTGCTTTCACAGCAGCCCAAACAAACAATAAAAACCACCTAACAAACCTCAACAAACTGCTCTGAACCCACAGAGTAAACATTGCCTTAGTGGTTATTCTAAATCAGAGGTGGGCAATTCCAGTTCTGGAGGGCCGGTGTGTGTGTGTGTGCAGGTTTTTGTTTTCACCAGTTGCCCCGGCTAAATGAGCTAACTGGCTGTATACGCCAACATTGGTTCACTCGTTGCTTAGAGTAAAACGTTTCAAATAGGAACATGAACTTATCAAAAAATGCAGCTAAAATGTCAGATGGCATGAATGTTATGACTAATTAAATTAAGGCCAGAAGTTGGAAAGAAAACCAGTAGCAGATATAATCCTTGCTGCCCACCTCTGTTCCAAATGCAAATGTTTATGAGGTAGCCCCAACATAAAGGTGCTGGGCAGCTGCTGAAGCAATTACCCTCATTCATCTGCAAAGTCCTTCCTTTTTTCTTGCATACACCAATTCAACAAAGATTTTAAAGTTTTCATGAATCATTATCGCTGAGAGGTCATTGTTAACACCAGTGTTTCCCTACACATGAGCTTTACTTGCTCAAGCCAGCCCAAAAAAACAAAAACAAAAAAAAAACGCTGGTTTGATTATCTGAATTATCTGTCTTAATTCGGTGGATAAACATTGTTTTCTTTTAAGCTTGGTGTGACAATTTCTTTAAGTTGTATTTTTCAAAAGGCAGTTACTCAACACAGTTCGCACGAAAATAAGCATTGCAATAACTACAATGACCATAACCCACTGCGCCTACAGACTAGCAAGTATAACAGCTAGGAAACACACAGAACCCAGTACTCGCACGACATGAACGACAATGGAGCTGGACCAAAGATAGGCTCTATGTATCGCGTGACTGTACCCAACAACATGTAGGCTACATATTCCAAAGCAACACTTCTGAAAACCAGGTAGTTTTACTCAGCAGAATGTCATATCTGCCTCAAAATTGGTCGGATGATTTTGCTAATGTTACTAGTTCACTTGCTGCCGTGTCTTGTAATTTGTAACTTGTAATTTATGCTTTTGAAAATAGACAGAAAGTTTTTGAGATCATTTTTTTTAAGTTACTGTTTAACATTTCAATAAAAACATTCAAAAATAATTACTATTGCCATTATTTCATGTTGCATTCATATTTCAAAAAAACAAAAACCTGAAATGGAAAACTAGTTACTATTTCCAAAACCTGATCGAAATTGAACAAACTAAAAGAAAAACAAATCGCTCAGCACTATTGGAGACCCATTTCGTTCCATTTTTTATCCGTCCGAGGAAAAGACGCCATCCACGGTTGATTAACTATCGGACGATCTCCCCTTGCTCTTCCTCGTTCTTGTTCATTCTGCCGATGCAAGAAGGGAATGTATGGAATCATGCAAAGTTGCCAAGTCCACTTATATTACATGACTTCGGGCTTGTTTTTCCCCCAGAGCGCTTGAAAAGATGGTTTATGTTGTTCAAGGACACTAGCGAGGTTTTTAGCCTATTCATTTATCTCATTTAACTTTGGAGTCGTGAATTGAAATGAAGGAAAATATTGTAAGTAAATAAAATTGAGTAAATAAGTGTTAAAGGGGGCACATACACCACAATTTGTTGTCATATCTGTGTAATATATTTTTTATATTTAATATATTTTATTTACTGTTATATATAATCAAATGGAGCATTTTTGCGCCGATAGGTCAAACGAGTCAATGACCTCTTTTAAAAAAGTCATGAATAACAAAATGTTTCCTGGTGGAGATCGAGCAAACCTACATCCTACAAGTGAACATTCCAAGATCGAACTGATCGTCACCTGCCCTCACAACACAAAAAATCATAAGACAGCTGACTCAGATTAACATGACAAGGGCGTCTAGTAGGGCTGTCAAAAAATATTCGAAAATCTTTTTTTTTTTTTTTAAGTTTTAAGTTTAGTTTCCTAAATAATATAATTGCTGGTGCTGCTCCAATTTTTGCTTGTGTCCGTAAATCTTTGCTAGTGCGCCTAACATTTTTAAATTGGGAGCACCAGTACTGCCAAATGAAAATGCTAATTTTGCATCCTGAGGATAAACAAAAATGAACTGTGCAAACATTTCACTTGTATGCATTGTGAAACGCATTCCACATCACACAGGAAAACTCGCCCACAACTGACTCTAAAACACATCATGACTCACATCATTCACACACACACACAGTAATTACATCACAGCAGATGCCCACTTTTGGCTCTACCTTAACATCCAACTTGGACAAGGAAACTGAATACACAGACACTGAAGGTATTAGGCAAGAGTGAATAATCATGCATCCCCTTTATAAAAATTTAAATCATCATGAATTCTTGCTCCACTGTAAAATCAAAGCTGTCTAGTGTTCATTTACTTGTGCAATCATGCAACAAAATTTATGAGTTATCATCAAAAGAAATTGCCCGACATTGTTGAACTCCATTTCCCACACTGCATTTCCGCCATTAGCTTCCTCACATCAGCTGTTCAGTCCGTTTACCTTCCGTCCATCTGAATATCTATGGAAGCAACCAGCTTGTTATTCCTATCTAACAGACACATACAACAACTCCCTCACACAGAGAAATACACGCCCCCTCCTCAGGCCTGCCTGTGAGTTGCTATGGCGACCGTAAGACTGTGCGCTCACCAATGAAGGGGATGGAGTCCAGAGAGTCGTCCAGGTTGCTGGAGCAGGAGGCCTTCCGCTGCACGTCCAGCCGCCTCATGTTCAGCTCCCGCCGGGCGTCGTTGGGCAGCCAGCAGGTGGAGTCCGTCCCGGGCTCCGCCTCCGTGTCGTTGACCGCCAGGATGTAGGAGTGGTGGCGGATGGGGTTGGCGGCGGTCTTCTCTCGCATGAGCACCGCCCCCAGCCCTACCCCCTCCCCTGCCACCGCCTCCCTGCCAGCGGGCCTCGCCGGGGGCTCCCGCACCTTGGTCCTGAGCGTCACCGCGCCGTTGCTGGTGGGCGTGGCCCCGGCCAGCTGGCTGGGCGAGGGGGTCTTGCAGGGGGAGGAGCAGGAGGAGGACCTGGTGAACGGCTCCGCCTCTTTCCCCGCCTCCTGTACGCTCTCTGCCTGCGGCCGCAGGCGGCGGGCGGCGTGGGGCAGGTGGTTCGGCGTCAGCGCTCTTTGGTCATTGGGCGCGTCGGTGCTGCTGGGGGAGGGGGCGGGGTCTCCCAGGGTCTTGACCGGCAGGCGCAGGGACCGGTTCCCTGCGGGGGGGGCCGAGTGGACCGGGCTGTCCGTCCTGGCGGCCAGCAGCTGCTCCGTACCTTTGGAGAGCTGAGGGGCGGACGGCGCCCCCCGAGGGCCGCTGCCGCCCGCGTACCCGGCGGGAGTCCTGAGGGCCGGGTGGGCGGCGCCGCGGGGGGGCTGGCCGGGGAGTCGGCCGGCCCTGGCCGCCTCGCGGTAGAGCAGCGCCTCCGCTTCCGCCCTGCCGTAGCCCTGGCTGCCCGGAGGCGGGACGTCCTGCCGGACCAGGTAGTCGCAGGAGCGCGCCCGCGGCTTGGGGGCGCCCAGGGGGGCGGAGGCCAGGGCGTCCTGGGACGCGCTGCGGGGCCAGTCCTTCCGCAGCGCCGCCGCCATCTCGGCCGGGCCCAGCCGCTCCTGGGAGACGCTGCGGGGCTGGGCGGGGCCGGGGCCGGGGCCCGGGTACGCCCGGTCGTGGGACGTGCTCCTGCGGCGGAGCGGGGAGGAGCCGGCGGGCGCGCCCTGCTTGTACTCCCCGGCCGGCTGGGAGGCGGCCCGCAGGCTGTCCAGCCTCTCCTGGATGGTGCGGCAGCCGTACGCGTGCAGCCGCTTGGCGTCGATGTACTCCCTGTAGGTGGTGTAGTTCCGCCAGTCTATGTTCTGGTGCGCGGCGGGGGAGGTGGCGGCGGGGGGAGGGGAGGGCGAGTAGTGCCCGCCCGGGTCGGGGTAGGCGTCCCCGGCCGCCGCCAGCGAGGACCTGACGGAGGGGGAGCGCAGGTCGGGGCACGCCGGGTAGCTGGCGGTCCGGCCGGCGGGGGGGTACTGCAGCGAGCCTCCCGAGGGCCGGGTCCGGACCAGGTGCAGGCTGGCCCCCGGCGGGCCGTAGCGGCCCTCCTCCGCCCTGTGGCCCTGGGCCGAGCGGGCCAGCCGGACCTCCGGCGGCGCCGCCGCGGCCCTGGCGCCCTCGCTGCACACGCACACCACCGTCTGCGACTTGGCCGCCTGCGGGGGCGGCGAGGGCGGCACGGGGATCTCCACGCGGTAGCCCGCGTCGGCTCCGCCCCCCGGCGAGGAGCCCGGCCACGCCCCTCTCGCCTCCGGCCCGGGCGCCGTGGGGGACGGCTCAGGCGACTGGGCCATGGCCGCGGGCTTCGGGTCTATCCGAGGGTAGCATATGGGAGGGGGCTCCGGGATGTGCTGGGCGTTCCCGCTGTACGCCTCGTTCCCTTTAAGGTAGGCATCCTGGGAATACGCCTGCGGAGGGAAGGGAACGCCGTCAGATCCACACGCACCCCGCTGCCCAAATCACATTTTTAAAAAAACACAAAATCTCATTATTTGAAAGGGTTTCCCTTGAGAATTAGGAGAGGGACAGGGGAAGGGAGACTGCAACATAACCTCACAAACATGAAAGATGGCGATTCTGTCACTGGCGCTCTTCGAAACACACAGGGAAACGATGAGTAATGAACACCGGTAAAGGGCACCGGTGCAACAGGAAGACTCACATCAGCGGGGAGCGCCCAAAAGAAGCCGACCGACCACGGCGCAGAACACAACAATAACAAAACTCGAGCCATAATGTCACTGCTTGTTTCTAACGTGTTTTTTTGAGGGATACGTAAGAAGACGTAACTCTGGAATTGACCGACTAGCAGAGAGAGGCGGACGGGGAGCTCCGACTCGAAGGACCAGCATCCTCCAAAAAAAGCAGCGGGCCTTCGCCTCTGAAACGGGGAGGGGGGAGGGGTCAGGTGACCCGAAAGAGCAGCGGGCGGCGGAGGAGGGGAGCGGGGGCGGGCCGCGTTTCAGAAGCGTACCCACCTTGGGCCCGAGAGAGCGTGCCCGCGCACGGGTGCCCTCCCTCACGCCCAGCAGAGCCTCCTTCACCATCCCGGGAGCGCCCGAGAGGCCAGCGCCCAGCGCCCGAGAGGCCAGTGCCCAGCGCTTGAGTGCCCAGCGCCCGAGAGGCCAGTACCCAAGTGCAAAAATTAGAACAAAAACAACACGTGATAAAAAAATAATAAAAAAATTATGCGCAAACAAACCCGACTGGGCAAGAAATTTGGCGGGAAGGTACGGGGTCCTCGCTCTGACGGGCTCTCTCTCCGGGGCTCCTGAGAAGGCACGGCGCTCTCCGCGGAGGGAGTGTGGCGCCAGGCGGCTCGGCTGAGCTCACCTGCGGTGTCGGGTTGCCCTTCCCTCCCGGATCCCAGCGCAGCCCCGGCCCCGCCCTCTCATTTGCATATCAGAGCTCTCGCGCAGCACGCCAGGAAGGCAGAGGCCACGGCGCTTTCCGGAAAGAAAGAAAAAAACCCCCCTGACAGGGCGGGGGGGGAGAGAACACCGGGGCGCGGTCCAAATCGGTCAGCCGAAGCCCCCGCTGGCGAGGGCCAAAATCCGCGAGCCAGCAAACAGGTGCCTCCGCCCTCCGGGGGCAGGAATCAGGGCGCCGCCAAGATGACAGCGCTTCCAGAGGGAAAACGGAACGGACATAAAGACAACTCCACCAAAACACGTCTCCCCTGCCCCCAAACCCACCCACCCCTAAAAAAAAAAAACAACTGCAAGATGAGGAAGACAGAAACAAGATGGGGAAGTGACACGTGACGACACTGTGTTTGTTTGTTTTTTTTTTGTCCTCCTTACCAGAGCGGTGATGTCCCTCGAGAACTGCAGCCGGCGGGGCCGACAGAATCACGGTACGCAGAGAAACAGAGGCGAGGAGACGGAGGAGAAAGGAGAGAGAGAGAGAGAGAGAGCAGGAATAAAATAACAGCTACTGTGCAGAACAGCCGAGCAGAGCAGAGCAGAGCAGAGCAGAGCGAGGTGTGGAAAGGCAGAATTATTCTGTCACTTGGTGCCGGATACAACAAGCTAAAAATACTCCGAGCGTGTGGCTGCTGGAAGGAACCATCGGAGGCAAAGGGCAGCGCGACAGCGGAGCGTTTGGAGGACCGTTGCGTCCGCGCCGCGACCCGCCTGTCCCCAAAGCTGCCCCCCGGACCACCGGAAAGCCTGCTCCATGCTGCACCTCCCCTCCTGCCTTCTCCTCCTCCTGTCTACAGCCAGGTTACTGGTGCTAAGAGCGGCTCCGCTCCCCTCTCTACCCCCCTCTCCCTCTCCCTCTCTCCCTCCCTCTCTACCCCCCTCTCCCTCCCTCTCTCCCTCTCTCTATCTCGCTCCGTCCCTCCCTCCCTCCCGAGAGCAGTTTCCATTGGGGTGACGGCAGGCGCTGCTTGATTATACGTTCTGTTTGAGCGGTAGTCTCCCCCCTGCCAGCAGCACCCACCTGACCAGCGCTGAGCTCCTCTCTGCATGTGCTCCCACTGCCATTACACGCACACACTCACACACACTCACACACACCCACCCATGCACACACACGCGCACACACACATAAACACACGCACACACACAAAAACACACACACACACACAAAAAAACACACGCGCGCACACACACACACACACACGCACACACTCCCACACACACACACACATACACACGCACAGACAACAATACATGCATGCACACACACACACACAGATGCCGTACTGCCATTGCATCCCACACCAAGTGACTGCCCAAAGCAAGAGGGAGACTAGTAAGACAGTAAGGATGGCTGTTTGTGTGTGTGTGAGCTCTATTGACTGCAATACAGAATCTGTGTTTGTGGGTGTTCTACTGAAGGCACAACTACACTACAGAACCTGTGTGTGTGTGTTTGAGTTCTGTCTGTATACCTACAGTACAGGATCACTCAGAGTGTGTGTGTTGTATTGACTGTATTGTATTAACACAAAGACCTGAGAAGGGCACAGGGACAGGAATGGAGAGTTTCTAGAGCTGGTGAAGGTGCTACAGGACTAGCTGTGACTGTGAAGCAGGCAGGAGTAGAAGGGAACGGGAGACGTGGGTGTGTGTGCTTCTCCACGGCAACACACACACACACACACCAGGAAGAGGCTGGGCCCGGACAGCAGCCAGGTCTGACGGCAGCAGCACAATGGGACCTCTGTTCCCAAAAGCTCCAATGTCACCTCACTCAGATGCCAGGCACCCTTCTTTCATAATGCCTCCAATCAACAATCACTCACACCTCCTTTCTATCCCACTTATCTACATCACCTGTTGGTCTCTCTTATCTATATCACCTGTTGTTTTCTCTTTAGCACTCTGCGTGCGTATGTGGTGCGCGTGCGTGTGTGTATGTGTGTGCGTGTGTGTATGTGTATATGTGTGCGTGTGTGTGCAGTTAGGAGAGTAAGGACAGGAGTTTACTGCAGCAGAGACAGAACTGCACCATTATAGCTTAATGGAAGAGGTCAAACTGGACCCGGACTCTCTCTCTCTCTCTCTCTCTCTCGTTCCCTGTCCTGCTGAAAACACTCCTGTGCGGCGGCCTATGGCCACGCCCGTACAGACCCACCCGGGGAGCCCGGCGGCAGCGCCAGGGCCCGCCCAAGGCCATCGGTCAACGCCCTTTCCAAAAGGCAACTTGGCCTTACAGCACGTGAACCTGCAAAGAGAGGCCACCTATAGAAGAGACCGGGCTTAAAGTCTCCCCCCTCCTGGAAATCTGCCAATAGGGACTTCAGTTAGGGTGCGTCCCATTACTTTTGACTCCTCACCTCCTCTCCCTCACTCCCCCAGGACCACTCGCCTCCTACCCGGAAGTAAAGGAAAGGAGGCAAGGAGGGGAGGAGCCGAGTCTGAAGCCACTGGGCTTCGCTCATCTCCTCCAATACAGGGACACAGGAGGGAGGACACATCGGGGGCACGGAGGAGAGGAGGTGGCAGCGGAGGAAAGGACGATGCATTTTTCGAGTGTCGGAACACATCCCTAGTCTGCTCTGAGGTGCTGGATCAGAGCTCCGGAAACAAGCTCGGCTTTGCACTCCTACTCCATTTCTTTGTTTTTAGGAAGTTACAAACCTGAGCTGACGAACGCGCTTTTCTCCGACAGATAAGGCGCTGCTAACCTGCATCGGCAACAACTAAAACAACCATAACCTCCCTCAACTCTGCTGCAGTCCACGAGTGAAAATATTTAGTCTACGTTCACAGGAGCGGTTAACAGCTGGTGAAGTGCTGTACTACAACACACGACTAAAGAGGGAACAAGAAAGCAGCACAGAAAAGGGTGTTCTCTTTTGCTTTTAGAATTCAGCTCATTGGAATTCTGCTGCAGACCTGGTACATACCCGTCTCCAGGTTAGGCGATAAAAAGCTGAGCTGATTTATTTGCGTTTCTGTGGCCTTGGCGAAATTCTAAAGCCCTGCTTTAAAATCTGGCAAACTTTGAATGGGGTTTATTCAAGGGAGGGAGAAACTCGATCTCTCCTCCGGCGGCTACAGTGGAACTGTGAACCGCGCGTGAGACAGAGAGGGGGGCAGAGAGCGGAGGTCCCCGAACGGGGCTCGCTCACCAGCTGCAGGATGTCCTCGTCTTTGGGCATGACGCACAGCTCCAGAGAGGTGTCGCTGTAACGGGAGAACAGAACGCCGCGGTCAGCGTGAGGAACCCATTTCAGCGTACATGCAACAGCGTACAGCGTACGCAGCCACACCGAAATGACCGGGAAGGAGCTCTCTTACCTGTTCTGAATCAGGGCTATCACCTGGGAGTAGGTTTTCCCGATGATGCTTTCTCCGTTGACTTTCACAATCCTGTCCCCTGTGAACGAGAGAGAGAGAGAGCAAGGCTTTGGGTCAAGTGCACTGTCCTCCACACAGACGCGTGCAGCGCGGTGTACATGCACGAGATCCAGCCAAACATCACATTGCTTTACAGAGCTCTTAAGTTTCAAACCCGCTCGCCGTAGAGGCTGACAGAGGTAACTTTACCTGCGTCTACCACCGCAGGTGTTTTCTTACCATAAGCGTGCGCTAAACATCTGAACTAAACTGAGGAGCGAAGCTCCCCCCTCCGGGCAGTAAGGGAGAGCCACAGCTGGGGAGGAGGTGTGGGTGCGGAGGTCACGGTGGCGTACCTGTGCAGAGTCCAGCTCCGTGGGCGGGGCCTCCCTCCTTCACCTGTTTGACAAAGATGGTGTCCATGGGCTCAAGCCTGGTCCGCGGTCTCCCTGGCAACAACAGAGCGGGCACGCGGGTTAGCTCTCAGGGCCTGTCGAACGCGGTTCGCTGCCATGCAGGCAAGCCCACAGCAGCTACGCCAACACCCACAACGGCGTAGAGACCCCCGTTGTCTGTGAGCATCACAGGCTGATTCTAAGCGCCAGCATCATTGTTCTACGGGTGCTACGGCTTTAAGACGAAGACATTTTTAAATGTTGCAGGTCCTGGTCCAGGTCTGGGGCTCTGGTTCCTCTCCCAGCAGAGTCTGCGCACGACTTCCTGTGGCCCCTGGAGGAAGCTCACGTGAGTGTCAGGTAACCGAGGTCACGCGGGACGTCAGCTGACCCCGTCCCTGCAGCCGGAAGGCTGGCGCGGCATTTGCAAGTCATCGGTTTTTCATGAATAAAAGTCTACTCTACGTAAAGTGCAACAGGCTGGCTCGTCTCAGGTGGGAGTCTGCGGTGCGCTGAACAGCCTAAAGCGCGTAGCTGCAGACAGGAGCCACACAGGTGCAGCTGAACACAGCAGAGCGTAAACACATGAGCCTCAGCCACAGAGCGTGAGCCTCAAATTAAACTATTAGAGCCATTACACAGGAATCTTAATCGTTGTGTGTGTGTGCACCTTGTGTGTATATTTTCTGCGCACTGCATGTGCTCTTGTTTGCACTGTGTGTGTGTGTGTGTGTGTGCATGTATGCGTACAAGTGCTGTGTGTAGCTCCGCACAGAGCTGACTGAATTGACAAGACTCCCTGGCAGCTTCTGAACAACACTGACCTTTTTCAGCTGTAGAACTAGATTTGCGACAGAATAAATCGTGGTTACGGTGTTTCTATGAGGACTCCTGGTGCTTTACAGAGCGCAGCTCTTTTCACATTGAGCAATCGCTCACCAGACTGCTCCCTTCACGCATCTCAACAGGAATCTTACGCCTCAAGTGACCTGCAACGCTCATCACAGACAGAGGAAAAAACTAGCCTACATCTCCGCGGCGTAAACAAAAAATAAATCAATAAAATAAATCAAAGAAACACTTAATGTGCTTTCAGGTACACTGACCGCCAAACCCCATCATCTCTGCCACCTGAAACCTTCACGGCCGTCAGGCAATGTGTTTCTTCACAGTTTTTTCAACTAGATCACCGCGAACCGTGTAAAACGCACACATTTCAGGGTACATATAAAGCAGATGAATAGAACGATAGATAAAATTAAGTGTGATGAGAGTGCTAAACGAACAGCGACCAGAGCATGTGCCTGTAGTTCATTTAATGCCTGATTCGCCGTGGCCTCAGCCGACCCCTGGTTAAAATAGCGACAAACAAACACGCGCGGCATAAAATGTCCATTGCAGGGAGAGAAACGGGTCGGCAGAACAGGAGATATTAATGGCGGCAAACGGAGCGAGAAGCAGACGACATCCAGTGCAGAAACACACGAAACGCCGCAGCGCTGGCTTGGGCCCTCAGTCAGGCAGACTGTAACTCAAGAGCTGGGACCCATGTAGGCCTACACACTTCAGAACACACACCTGCTTAGGGCACGTCCTGCACTTGTTCGATCTACAGCAGAGCGCTGCTGCTGGGAGGACTCTGATAAAGAACTTGACGAGGCCAGGGGGCATTATTACAGCATATCTGAATTCAGGAAGCGGAGGAGAGGTTTGGATGGGACAGAGTTGTTGTGTAGCGCGATTGTTGTATAAACCCGCGGCGCAAGTCAGTCAGTTTTGTAGCGAGCTTCCCCTCTCCATTTCTTGTCCTCCACCCAGAGCACGCTGCATTAAACCAGACCCATTAAGGTATAAGATCACAAATATTCGATTGAAAATCTTAACTGAATATTCTAATCCTGAAGGCAGCAAACACTACTGTTAAAGCAATGGAGTTCAAGAACACAAAAAAAACATTCCAAAAAAACCTGCTCTTCAATGGGTTAACTTCAGATGAGTGTGCAATGTTTTCGGGGCCTTGGGGAAGAGAAGAGAGGAGCGTGCGTGTGCGAGTCAGAGCTGCAGGGATCGGAGAGATTAAAGGCGCTCCTGCGGGCCCCTCTGTGTCCCGGCGCACAGGAAACGGACAAACGCTAACTACGGGGGCCAGCCATCTTTTTCTCCCTCCTTCCTTCTCTCCGGGACACCTGCTGCGGCCTGACAGGGAGGGAGTGCGACCGGCCCACCTCTCCCCCAGCAGCGGTGCGGCGTCACGGCGCTGGAGAGATTCACACGCCCGGGTCCCGTCTGGAGCCAAAACCTCGCCGCCCGCTAACGTTACGCAGCGGCCGGCTACTCGGCTCCCTCTGGTGGCAAGAGGTATATTCCCTACCAATGTGATGTTCTGGCAGAGAGGTTCACGGATTCGCCTCAGATGCCTCATGAAGGCACGCTAACCGTGAACATTGTGAAAGCTGTTTCAGCGGCACGCTACACCGTGTAGCGCACGCGCGTGCGGATGCGTAGGTTACACGCGTTTCCGGTCACTGCAGCGGACAGCCGGTCGGCAGCTAGGTCTGCGTGTGTTTAAAAGCACTGCGGTCCGAACAGACCTCGCGTGCTCCAGCATATCTGTACCTGCTCTCCGGCCTCTCTACCTCACAGCTTCATCATTACGTCATTACTGAACGTTCTCAAAGCTGTCAGCAGAGGGCGACAAAGGCCACTGAACTTTTAAGGCCACTGAACTTCAGCAAACACAGCCGCACAACTGCAGGCAGACAGATGAGCAGAGGGGCAGAAGCGCGCTGCAGGACCAGTGCTCAGGAGCGAACGGCGAAACAGCGCCGGTGTCCTGGGCTTCCAGGCGCCGGAAATCGAGGGGGGGGGCGCTGTGAACGGGCGACGCGGTACGTGCTCAGGCTCTTCCGCAGGCGCGCGAAGCGCGTTCAGACCAAATCAGAAGACGGAAACAAGATCAACACTGAACACAGCGGAGCTCGGTGCAAAAGGAACAATGCACACAGGTCTTAAAACACAGGGTAGAAAAATAACGAATGCCTAAACTGAGCAGCGTGGACATCTTTAGTGTAGAGGATCTCAACGGCAATGTCTGAAGACCCGACGCAATCAGTTTTTTCTTGCAATTCAAGTCCATGTTAAGCCACGAGATAAAAGGCGCGTACACACAGCTCACGTGAGGACGGCAGCCCTCTTGGCTGCTGTTCCCCCGTGTGTCCACCGGGGGCTGCGCGCGTCTGTCCGTTCGGCAGGCGGCAGGACGCGGTTCGGCCTACGACCGCCCGGCGCTGTACGCGGGGTACGCCAGACGCCTGAAGCGGTCCTCCGACAGGGTGACCGGGAATGCGGTTGGGCATGGCCGTGCCACGTACTTCCCACCAACAAACGGCGCACCGCCGCTGCCGTGCGGCGAGCAGCAGCTCTTTCAGAAGTCTGAACGCAGGCCACGATGCACCCCCAACGAGACGGAGGCCACGGGAATCCGGGCTCGTTTTGGGTCCCGGATACCGGGTCACCCTGCTCGTGCAGCCCAGCCTTAAGG
This sequence comes from Anguilla rostrata, assembly GCF_018555375.3. Classification (NCBI taxonomy): domain Eukaryota; kingdom Metazoa; phylum Chordata; class Actinopteri; order Anguilliformes; family Anguillidae; genus Anguilla; species Anguilla rostrata. The sequence continues at coordinate 37,406,616 of NC_057936.1, forward strand.
AACCGTTGTCATGGCAACAAACCTGTGTATCCCTCCCCAGGGGGTCAACACGCACAAAAAAAAACAATCCCAGCTAAACCCTTACAACAGAGCCGCCAAGCCCTGTTCCTGGAGTTCTGCTGTAAATCTCACTGAGCTGGTAATTCGGAGAATCGGATGTGCCCTATCACGGTGGAAAAGAAAACCTGCGAGATGGTAGATCTCCAGGAACAGGGTTGGGCAGCTCTTCCCTGCAACCTCACAAATGATAAGCAGATGATGGCTGAGCTGCTTACTAAAATGTACTGTGAAATTAACCTGCAAAACTGAACTCCACTGAAGTAAATTACTATGGATAGTCTACATGGAAAGGGAAATCCACTTAAAAATATCAATTATGATGCCTTTATTTTTAAACATGCTTGGCCATTTCATACAGTAAACAGATACATTTGGATTTAAGGACAAGGGGCCACTAGACATGGAACACGGCAGCATTAATACAACCACCCCCTCCCAAGGCAGACTATAAGTGAGCCACAAACTCTTCTGAGTGAATCAGACACAAAACCATTTTATTTGCATGCCAGTTTTTTTACAGAGGCACAAAGATCCTTTATACAAAAACAGGAAATGGAAAAATTAGGCAAGACCTGAATCCACAAAAATCCCGCAAGGTAGAAACTCTCCAACGTAAATAAAAACTGCTCGGTGGGAGAAGATACCTTCGGTGCGTAACAGCGGAGGGGGAGACGTACACAGGTAGCACAGCCAGAGTGCTGTGTGTCACCATCCCCAACGGGGAACAGAACCAGCGCACAGTGCATTGGGTCGCTCGTTCGGTGCATTTACCTGTGTGAGAACACAGAAGCCCTTCTACGAAAAAAAGCCAGAGCCGGAGGTCCTCCCGGGCACATGCACCCGTTAGGGCAGGGCGGCTCCCCCCCCTCCGCCTCCGTGGAGACCATTGTATGTTTTGGCTGGCTGGGCCGGCGACGCACACGTGCGGTTTAGGTGCAGGCCGGGACTTATTCGCTGTCGTTTTGCGTTTCGATAACGTTCTTCTGTAAGGCTGGGCAGCATCCCCCCCCCACCCCCCGCCTCAGACAGAGAAGGAGTCCCCTGTTCGCCTCTGCACTTTGCGTTTTGGACAAAGACAAAAGTAAGTGGGCAAAGGCAGCGCCTCCACAGTGCGCGCTGACATGCTCAGTACTCACAGTGTAGGGAGTATCAACCCCACGATTAAAAACGCGTCGGCACGCGGCCGGCCCCGAGCACGTCACGGGTTCCGCAGAAGTGAGAGAGATTGTGTGCGCTGCGTTTCTTATCTACGCACCGCACGAGCGGGCGTTCAGTCCTCCAGCAGTGGGTGCGGTTCGGCGGAATTCCGATATCTGTTCCTCAAACGGGGGCCGTCGCGGTCGGGGGCCGAGCGCGCGCACGCTCCAGCGCTCTGGATTGCCGCCGTTGCCTGGATACCGCCGGTCTCAGAGTGCGAAGAGCACAGGCTGTTCCTGTGAAGTGAATAAGCCACGGCGGCACAGATTGGAGAGATGCGATAGCGCCGTTCTTGCCGCGATTCCGTGAGTGTTAAGCCCTCCCTACGATCTGGGTCCGATTAAGGCTCCCTCAAAGCAGCGTGAAGCTGAGAAAGAACGACACAACATTTGCCGTCTACTGCATTGTTATACTTACGGACTCTGAAATCTTGAAACTCAGACTACAGACTATTTACGGTCTACCCATGATGTACGGTCAACAGCACAAAAACTAATAACTATTCCTCCAAGTTTTAACCTTAACCTTCTAATTTACTCACAATTCCAAAAATTATAAAGACGGTTTGTATCAGCGTGTAAATTGAATGTGTTTTCAGTGAATAATTCATGAGCTCATTTTTGTGCACCATTTGTGTGTACTGGTAGAGAATTTGCGGTTCCCAAGCCGATCCAAGTCATTGCTGCAAGGCATCTGCTGCCTAGCTGAGCAGGCAGGTTTTGCAGTTTAAAAGCTGAACCACATTCTGTGAGGTTCTGCCTTAAGAAAGTCATCATTGCCTTCAGCACCAGTCCCATTGCGACCAAAGCAATATTGTAAGTGGAGAGATATAAACCTGACAGACATGCACAGCAAGGCAAGCTGGGTCAAGCCAGACGTGGATATACTGACCAGCAGGGGCAGAGGCATGGCCAGAGCAGAGCTGGAAACAGTGCATGATTCAATCAGTGAGGGTGAGTCTACAGACAGGAAGCTGCCTATTAAAGGGGCAGTACGTAAGAAATGGCAAGAGAGCTAGATTCTTTAAAAACACGTCCCACCCCCTCCCCTCGGCTCTCCCTCCAAAGCCCCGCCCTCCAAACGCATGCACATGTGCTGCCCGCCATCGGAGAACTGGAGAGAGAGGACAACATTTTGTAAAGTAGGGAGAGGAAGTCATCATAACCAGTGTAAACACTGAACATAGCCATAGCTTTTATTTACAGCGATGGGCGATAAAAAGCATGATATTAATGGCTAGCAAAATATTGAGTTTGGCACAGTATTGCTGGATAGGTAGCGGAAGAGTTAGCACTAACTGGCTGCAGTAACAAAGCTAAAAAAAAACACACCCAAACTTTATTGTAAATCAAATATTATATTTCTTACAGCACACCCATAACATTGGTCAGCAAAGCAGCTGTAAGTAACTACACAGATCGGGGAGACAAATTACAACAGAAATAGAACCTGTTCAGCGGAAATTCAGCAAGCTCAGCGTCACTTTTGAAGGCCTTCAAAGCCCTGAGCTCTCGCCATCGCTGAAAAGCCAAACCAGTGTTCATTCTGGTCTCTTCTCTTGCTCGGTTCAATTCCTTTTCGGTCAAAATATTCTGTTCAGTCTTTCTTTTCTCGCTTTTTTTTCTTTGCAAAGATTTTTATCCGCCATTAGAAAAGCCTAACTAGGGACAAGGGTCGCAAATTAGCCTTGGCTAGAATTCCTATATGCAACACGACTGTTTCATGTTATTGTAACCTGTTACAATGTTTTCTGCATTGTCCCTAAATAAACAAATAAATAAAATTCTTGTTTTGTCTACTAGCTAGAGCAGTAGCTATGCAGTATCGCCGCTCTGCTCTTATCTGTGTAGCCCTGGCCGGCCTGCTCTGACAGCGCTGTTAACACGTAACATGATAGACAGGCTGGTAGGGAAGTCTCCTTGCAGAGAGCTGTCCTGATTGGTGGTTAAGATTTAGGCGCAGTGAAATTTGGAGCGGCTGATTTCAGAGCCTGGGGCAGTCAGAGAAACCAATTTTAGTTAAATTTACCAAGTTATTCATTTATTCATATCTGTCGAGATTGGAGGAAATTTTACCAAAAAAGTTACCACAAAAGTTTTCTAAAACAAACTTGGCTACGTACTGCACCTTTAAAAGTGGTTCTCTGCAGTACACAAACCTGCCTCCAACAAAGTATGCAATGGGTCAAAAGCTCTGGGAGCAATTTCCATCATCAGGACTGCAAATCTCCGGCATGCTTCCCCTCTCCCAGCTGAGAACGGGTGTTTAGTGAGGTTGTGCTCCGCGTTTTCCTGCCGTCGAGCCTAACAGGGTGACACTGCGCTGATCCGTGCTCTCTCCCCTTCACGTGAGATTCCTGTGTGAGCGTATTTACGGCCGCTGCTGCAGCAGGCCTTCGGCCTCCCGATTTAGGCGCTTAAACACCCCCTCGGTGAATTTTTCGAGCCGCCCCAGAGGAAAGGTGAGTTACAAGGGGGGGGTGGGGGGGGGGGCGGGGGGCGGCTGACGCACGTGAGGGCCGCGCTGTAAAACACCGCGGCCTGAAAAACACGGACGCTGACAGCGCCGAGGGGAATCTGGGGGGGGGGGGGGGGGCGCTGGTCTGAAACCCGCACCCCCCCCGAAAAGGCCGACCCTGGGGCCCGACGGTCAGGGTTAGACGGGACGCGTCCAGAGCACGGGCCACGGTCCGCGTACCAAGTCTGAGCGAAATACGACAAGAAGCGAGCGGCGGAATCGCCTGCCGCGCCGAGAGAGCTGCATCCCAAAAACAAAATGAGGAGGCCAGTCAAAGTTGCTACGTTCACTAGCACTCACACGTTTAGGGCACTTTCTGTCCAGAAAGACACCGTGTCCAGGACAGTTCAGGAAAAAAGTGTGGTCAACTCTTTCTCCAGAAAGACGCCGTCTAGAACAGTCTGAGAAAAAGCACAGCCCACTCTTTGCCCAGAAATACACTGTGACTGAGGAAGAACAAATGTGACACAGCTTGTGCGGGAGGTGGGCTTTTACTGGCCCCACGAGATGTTTGGGGAATTTGTATTGCCTCTGCTATTACTCCCTCTGCAATCTTAATGGAACCATTCTTCAACCTGCAAATCTCCAGCAAGGAATCCCGCTCAGAACAAAAACAAATATTTGAACAGATGTGCATTTTCCTTTCTTTCCTTTCTTTCCAAGTACCAGGGCTCCGCAGGCGCAGTGCAGCCCGCTTCCTTTCTTCCCTTCAACAATCCGCTGCAGAAAACCGCAACCAAACTGGGGGGGGGGGGGGGGGGGGAGCAGCTAAGGAACACAGAGTTTGGGTGCGTTTCAGCTGGGATTCTTTAGACGCTCACATGCCAATGTAACCAGGGACACTTGAGCCCAGAGGACAAGCATGCCTCTCAATACCCATGCGCATGGCTTGTGGCATCCACATCACTGAAGATGTTGGGTGTCCGTCCACCCCCTCCGCGTCCATTCCCAGTCTGGAGGAATTTCAGCAGCAACACCCCAACGGTCAACGTGTGCCAACCCTAGTCTAAACAACGACCAAGTCCATTGTGTGTTGGTATCAAGTCAAAATAACAAACATAATTCCACACTGCTCACACCATTACAGGTGTTCTGTGAAGGGACATGCTGATTGGACGTTCCGGGGGAAACTGTGAAGGTAAACCTTAAAAGGAGAGCCCTCTGTGTGGTGGGAGCAGAAGAGAACCGCTGGTAAAGAAGGAGGGGGGTAACCACAAGAGGAACACACAAAACCATTAGCCTACATAAGACACACTTGCAGCCGCAGGTTGTCTTTGTGACCAGCTCTCTAAAGCCTTTGTGGAATGGTGTTTTGGTCTTTAGTCCAAATGACTTGAGGTCCCCAACTGCTGCATGAGGAGCACACTGTAAAGGGAACCCTGCCGTCTGCTGCTGACCCCATTGGCATGGCGATGTGAGCTGCACCAGCAGTATCGCGTACACACTGCTGTTCTCTCTTGGCCAGGGCTGGGGTGAGGGGTTGGTCGTTGGGGTTTGGACGGTGTTCAGGAATGTGCCATCTGGACGGAGGGGACACTGATGAGCCTACGCTGAACCCCATATCTCATAAGCCCTCTCCACAACTCAACTCACAGTGAAAGCCTGTCCCTGCCCGCCAGTCTCATTAACGTCTACCATCACGACCGGCGTGGGATTCTGTGATGAGACGCAGCTGCCGGTCTATCAGCCAAAGCAGAGCAGCCAACTTCTTAGTGGGTAGCAGACATGTGCAGAGAAAGTTTTACTTCGCGCGCCTAACTGCACCAGTGCTCACAAGACTAGTGTTCCTATTTGTGCTCGCACATGAAAACAGGAAGTTGAGGTAAGACAGGAAGTAAATCCAAAAAACGTACCTCCAACAGTCGCTGATTATTTTCATAATCATTTATGAAAAAAATCATAGCTTTCTATATTAACCCATTTAGACCGAAGGTGCCCTCTAAAAAAATATATAGCCTATATATTCTAAAACCTAAGGCATTGTTGTGAACAACAATGCCTTAGGTTTCTGAAAAACTTGACAGAATTGTCAACGTTCACTAAAACCTTTATTTCTCAGCCTCGGTAGCAGATGGAAACATGAAATAAAAACCATTTGAGAGCTTAAAACTTTGGCTTTAATTGGCAATTATTGCCATAATGTTCATTAACATTTTTTTTTTAAATCAATAAAACTGAAAATGTTGACAAATGTGCTTGTTGTTTCCAGCCATATTTTCAATTAAACAAACAAACTGGCAGTGCAATAACTATATCACAGTTTGTTCACACTCTTGTAACAGAAACGGGCTCACTGTTGTGTTCACTGTTAACTTCGGGCACACTGCATTTTCTGTCTGTAGTGTCAGTACTGGGATGATTCCATTCATTCCATTCCACCAGTAAGCTTTTTAAAAAAGACTGTGCTCTCGCTGCATTGATGTATAATCGCCTTCCCAACGTGTATTTATGCAACTCACGATGCATTTCATCGGTCACGTGTCTTGAGAAAGATGACACCATCTAAAACGCGCTAATATCACACCCGGTCTTAAAGGGATATACATGCAAATGTTGCATCCGGTCTTAATGGGTTAATATAGGCTACTACTTGCGCATGACTGCTGGATAAAACAAATGAATGTGCCAACAGCAAGAAATGCTACTGTGTACATACTTCCTAAACAGTCCACTAATGTTTGAGATAACTCGGATGTATTCATGAGGTAATTGTGAATTACTCAGCAGCTGGCATGATGGGGACATCTTGCCTCGAGAGAACTATAAAACACAAAACACAAGTTCACTAATTACACAGGGCTGTAGTAAAGACACTCTTGCATGAGAAGAAAAAGGCAAATGGGAATCTCCTGCAGAGCACGTTGAGAGGAACACATGGCATCAAAGGGGAAACCGATGCTAATTATGAACCATAACTGAACTCATCTGAAAAGGAAGCTGCACAAATACATATATTATTATTGAACAGTACTTCAGAAAGAAACCGTCTCTGGAAAGCGAATAAACTACAAAAAGTGCGGCACCAAGGAAAAGGGCCAATGTCTCCAAGTGAAAAAAAACTGATAAAAAGCCTTAATTAAATGGGCCAGAGCAAGACAATAAAACAGACCAACACGTACTGACACCAGTTCTTCATCAGCGTCGTAAAGACATTAAGTAACACACAACGTATGTAAACCACACCTAGTAGCCTACATTCCACACGTGTCTAATTGGTAAATGCACACAATATACAATAGTGGCAGTGATAGAAAATCCACAATATGTACAAAACAAAAAAAATAAACAAAAACATACAACAAAAACTTTGTGGTACTACATCAAAAATGCATAGGCCTACATGTACCGTGTCCTTTCCCTTGGTACAGAAACTCAGCTTATTCATTTTGCATTCTTACTCAAGGACCTTTTGTTCAGCGTTTGTCTACCTGCCCAACCAAAGAGCATCTGTTGCTCCTAGATCAGAGCAGTGCTACTTTTTCAGGTGTTCGAATGCAAATATTATAATTGCCCTGACTAACCAGTAATTCAATTCAGCCAGAAGAACGCCGATGTAACAGTTATGCATTCAACAGGAGACGCTAAAGCCATACACAGTCAATGGGATCACAGTACTGAAACACAGCAGATGTATTGAGGACGCTGCGTCGATGCTGAGACAGACTACGAGAAAACGAAGGCAAGCGGCATGTCCAGACGGGGTCAGGAGGGGCACGGGGGAGGAATGCAAGCGCTCTGGCACGGCCGTTTCCGGGCACTCCTAATAAAAGCCAGCAGCCAGCAGTCAGCAGTCATTCGTGCCACCGCCCTGGAAGAACCAGAGATGTGAAAGGAATACTGACGAGCAGATGTCCCTGCAAGGCCGTGCCCTGACCAACAGTCGGGGTGGGGTGGGGGGGGTTTGCTTCCGTTTAAGACATGGCCGAAGACCAAGGCGGTCAATCAGCTCCGTGGCAATGGGTCTCAGTGAGAGGATGAATGGCAATCGCTGGCAGAGGGACTGCAGGCATACCAGAGGCCCTCCATTCCAGAACCAGCAGGTGCTTGGGTTACACTCGTCTGGCAAGAGCCTCTGGCCTTCAAGAAGTGTCGAAGCGCTGATTTACAAGCTGTCAGTAATGAGAACTTTCCACGAAGGATACGGTCAGCAGCGAGCAGGGGGCCCATTAAGCCCCTTTAGATGTTCACTCCGCTCACCGCGCACGTCACACGCTTTACACGGGCCTGCGACACGGACACGCAGGCGAAACACACTGAATCCACCGTCAGAGAACAATGTGCACAGCTCTTCTCAAAAAGGGTGCAGCCTTCGGGACTGTGAGGCATGGAGAGGGGACAGTCCCAGTGCGGGTCTCTGGGGTGGCAGTGGCAGGCCTGAGCCGAGTGTGCTCAAGTCAATAATGAGAAGAGCTAGAGCACCCCTATCACTCATCATTCTTTCACACACCATGCGCGCGCACACACACGTACGCACATGCACGCGTGGGCAGACACACACAAACACACACAAACACACACAGAGAAAACAAAAACACTGTGCTCTTACCTCGGCTTCCATTGTCTTCATCCTGGAAGGAAAGAAGAGGTGAGAATAAGTGACCGGTGAAATTAACCAGGGTACAAGTTCAATTTCCAGGTTGGCCAACGCACCCTCAACTCGAACTGCTTTTACAGATATATGGCTGTATAAACTGACCAGTATCTATACACATGTAACACTTACAAACCTTCTAAGCAAGTAAACCAGGCAGATAAGCACGAAATGCTGTGTGGGGTTGTATTTTTTTTACCTATTTAATGGTAGTCATTCAGAATTTCTCTTCTTTCTTTCGGGAACTTTAATCCTTCATTTGCACAGTATCCCTCGTGTGTCCTGATCTGATCACACTCAGCCACGCATGGCATGCGCTCGCCAGCTTTCTTCCCCTCCAGCCATTTCACACTGTTTTAATCCGTGTTTACTACATCTGTCTCTATGGAAACCACTACTTTGCAGTCATATGCTCAGCTGCATTACTCAGGGGGGAGGGGGGGGAGGGGGGTTGGAGCCTATCCCAGGGTGCATTGGGCTAGAGGCAGGAATACACCCTGGACAGGCCGCCAATCTGTCGCAGGGCACACACACCATTCACTCACACACTCATAGCTATGGGCAATTTAGAGTCTCCAATTATGCATGTCTTTGGACTGTGGGAGCAAACCGGAGCACCTGCAGGAAACCCACGTGGACACAGGGAGAACAGCCAAACTCCACACAGAAAGGCCCCAAACCCACGACCTTCTGGCTGTGAGGCGACAGTGCTACCCACTGCACCACCATGCCGCCCTCAGTAGTTCATAATTATGAAACATTCGGTTAAGACGGAGACCTTACTGCACAATCAATCTGGAATAATTTATAGAATGAATCAGCAGCAATGTTCTTTAACTGAAATGTTCTTTTAAACTTGTGAAAATGCATTGTTTGGACTCAGCAGGTACCATACACCATCTAAAGGCATACCCTTCTGCTGGTGCTCTGTGTGGGTGAGGCTTTCAACCCACCTGCTATAAATTTAAAAAACAATGTGTTTAGTCTGCAAGACTAAACCATACTAAACAAACTACAATTCTGAGTAAACAAAAGCATCTCTGTGACCAAAACTGGACCTGTAGCTGCCCTCAATCTGACCTACGGAAAAAGGTGAACAGTTCACCCATAGAGCCCAATGAAATAAAGTCGCACTGAAAGCTGGAAAAAGCCATCGCTTCAATTCTTTCGTCGCACACAAGACAGTCCCTTCAGTTACACACTCCTTTTGGTTAGGTCTGGGCAGGGGGGGGGATTTATTAAACAAGGGCAGGTTTCATCAATTGTGTTGAAGGCAAAAAGAAACAGACACAATGGCAGCCATTTGTAAAGGGTTTGAAATGTTTTGTCCTTCAGCGGAACAGCAGTGGCCTACACTGTATTTACCCTTTCTCGCTGGAGGGCTCAGGTTTTGGTTTTCTGTGGTCACATGGGATGGTCATATGTGAACATACGCCCAGTACTGAGTGTGAACAATGTCTCTGGCATAGTCTATAACCCTATGGCTGTTATATTAATACGCATTCAAACAAACACGCTATCTGAGCACTACAATCCTTCACTAATATTTGCTTTGATATGCGTACATCTTCCAGAATGTTAGCCATTTCAGAATTACGTTTCATGATGGTAATACAGAAAAGAGCCTGATTTATTCCATGTGAACACACATTAGCTGGTGACAGCTGCCACTTTTGTGCATGCGCAGTACAGAAACAAATAAAAACCCACCAGATCAGTGATCATAAGTGAACCAGGCTGAAGTGGACAAAAAGGATTGCACATAGCCTATAATACAGATCCAAAATTCTAGTGTTCGTTAAAACAGATAGTTCACTTTCTGGGGGTTTTTATTATTTCAGTCTCAGCATAAGATCCAGACAGTTTTTGTGTGCAAAGAAGCGTATTTTAGATATCTATAGAAGTGTCTAAATGACATGCAGACTTTACAATGATCACAGAGAGAGGGTTTGTGGTTTAAAGCAAGAAAATCTACTCTGAGTAACTCAAAGCAGCTTGTAAAGTAATATTATTATGCCTCTAGAGGTTGTGTGTGTATATTACCCAGTTAATTATGTTTAATCTTATTTTCGGTTGGTTTGATCGATTTCCTATGGCGCATGCAACCTGAGACAGCTGCGTTCATGGGAAGTAACCTCGGCAATATATAAACACAAATATTTATGTTTACAATAGGGAATAATTATAGAGAGTTAATCTGTTCATATTTACAGCCTCTGGAGTCATAAAGTCACCGCACAAGTGTCTTTGGGATAACATTTAGGTGTATTTTCTTACTTTAGACCACAAAGTGCATAAACCACCTAGAGCTATTATACCTGCCACTGTATAGCCAGCTGGCCATCAGACTGACTTCTGTCAGTATCTAAAAGAGCCTTTGCACATAAAAATTGTCCAAGCCAATTAAAAACAACACCAGAATTTAAAAAATGTTTTCACTACTCCTTTAATTCAATTCTAATCCTGTTAAAGTAAATCTGTAGTTTCTTTAGAAAACCAGACACATTCTATGGCTCAAAACTGCAGCATAGTACTCAGAATTCTGTCCTCCACTGCAAGAAGTTCATAATGTGTGTTACGCAATCTAAACACGGTACAACTCGAAAAGGGTAGTCAAGCAGCACTGCAGTTACCAGCAATTGAAGAACTGCAGGAGCATTTTCAAGATTTTGTGGTGTTTATTTCTCCAGGGGCAAGTTAATAAAGGCTTTCACATAGCAGTGACTTCATTGGGCAGTGTTACCTTCCGGAACACAATCCCCCTCTTCCCAATTTTGACAGATCTAGTCTGAAAGGCTTTAAGAGCGGCTGTGGAAAGGCACAACTCTGCCACAGCTTACTGGAGTAAGCCAACTCCTCCCTGTATTCTCCGTAGTAAGTTAACTTGATGCAGTACTCAAATTAAATAGCATGACTCATTACTGATTTGAGCCAAAATCCCAGCAGTGCTCAGGACTTCCATATGGAAGTGATTACTAAGGACCCCTGCAAAGCCTGTGCTTCACACTTGAACACGGTTATTATAAAAATAATATATGACAGGGGGAGAATATGACTCTCTGAAAGGCCATTTGTCAAGTCCGACTGCATGCGGCTCAGTGGAGCGAATCCCCTTACGAAAATACCGACCTGGAATATTTCGCTGTTACAACGGCGCTGAAGAGAAATCGCAGAGACGGTAGAGAAATGCGGTGATCTATGTACAACTCTTGGACGCCGTAGCTTCCAAAAGCTACAGCGTTCCAACAGACCAGTGGAAGCCTCCTTAAGGCTGCGCTGCCTCCATCAGCTCGTGCGCACAAACCAGACGCTTCTCCGGAACCAAACCGGCCAGGCGGGGAGGGGGGGAGGGGTTATGGTGCGCTGGTCTCTCACCTTGATGGAAGAGTGGACGGCGGACTCGGGCGGGTAGACGATGAAGTGGCGCAGGGTGAAGCCGAAGCCCTGCGAGGTGCGGCGCAGGCGCAGGGTTTTGGGCCCGGGCCAGGAGAAGGCCTCCTCCTCCCCCGGGGACGTGCCCGACTCCTCGCTCTGCTCCCGGGCATCCTTCCGCTTGGCCTGCGGGACACAGGGTCGCACACCGGGCGTCAGAGGGCGTGCAGTTTCACACGGCGGCACGAGGGAAAACAAGCCCGCAGAGTCAGCAGCGCTGGACGCCGGGGCTGGGCTGACCGCATTCCAATTCAGAAGAAATGAAGAAAAAACATCTAGCTGAACACCAGTGAAATTGAACTGAACCTAACCCTTAGTGTACAGTTTAAATGGAGACCTACAGATTGATCAAAACAGAAGCACCGGTCCAGAATAGCACATTTGAGTACATAAACTCCATTATTTCCAGGCAGTTACAGCGTCTTAGTTGCACAGAAAACAAAGCCTCTAAAAATGTCCACCCCTGCTGTTTCCTTAGATGGAAATAATTACATTTCTCAATCACAATTATTTTAATTTCATTGACATTGAGGTACATATTTACACTTGGCTATTAAAGTATGGAATAGCAAACTTGGCTATCAAGTAAAGGCTTATATTGCTGGGGCATTCATGAGCAAACTTGAAATAGTATTATATTCTAGCAGAGGAAGTGACAATCTTAGGTGGACTAAATGGCCTGTTCTCTCCTTCATTAAACTTATTAGACCCACTCCTTAGTCAATGCTGTGTTCTAAAATACACCATGCTAAAAAGGGAATTTTCTCCAGCACTTTCTATTAGTAGGCTACTTAGTAACACCTGATGTGGTTGGTTCTATAAATCAGCAGTGAGCATCAGAAACATGCAAATATCATTACTCTGTCCATTTCCAATGCAAACCTTAATGTGATTTACCGCATGTCTCCACTAGGCACCTTCTGGCAAGCTACATTCTTACTACTTGAACCCCCTTCTGCACCATTTGTCAGCAGTGCCCACCCACACCACCCGCCAATGATACAGTAAGAGTCGGGCAACCATGGCTCCCACATGACTCCTGATTTCAGTGGGATATGAGCACGTGCTCTCATGTCTTCCAAACCGTTTAAACAGAGCTGTGTTTTCTCTTGTTTCTCAGGGGAGTAGGCTGGGTCCGTGCAGCACAATGAGATCACTGCGACCCAGGATTCCACAGCACAGCCCAGCAAGGCTCAGCCAGGAGGACAGCCTGAGTCAGTCAGACAAATCCCACAATGAACCCAGCCCGAGTCAGACAAACAAGACCCATGAAGGACCCAGCCCGAGTCGGACAGGACCCACAATGAACCCAGCCCGAGTCAGACAAACAAGACCCATGAAGGACCCAGCCCGAGTCGGACAGGACCCACAATGAACCCAGCCCGAGTCAGACAAACAAGACCCATGAAGGACCCAGCCCGAGTCGGACAGGACCCACAATGAACCCAGCCCGAGTCAGAAAAAACACTACTCATAATGGATCAGGCCCGAGACAAACAGAACACACAAGAGCCGCGTTGCGGGAAACACGACCCACGACAGACCTGGCCAGAGACAAACAGCATCCACGATCAGCCCAACCCCGGACGAACAGGACCCACGACTGGCTCGGCCCCAGAAGCCTGCTTGATACATTTTTTATTTTTTTATGGCACGTGACTTTATCGCTTGCCTCACGCCGCCGCTTAAAACTTTTATAACGTGTTGCACAACTCCGGCACTTAATCTTTCGGGGAGCGCTCCCCTCCAGCGAGGGCTCTCCGAGGCCCCCTTCCATCGCTATATTTAAAGTGCTGAATTATACAGCAGGAAGAGCAGAAATATGCACAGCGCAAACCCCCTCCTGTGCCAGCACACTCAATGCTGCCATTGTGTGAGGCTTCTTCCACCCCCCCGTATTAAAGGGATACCCAACGGATTATTCACGGGCTCGGAAACTTCCTAGCGGGAGTCTCTTAAAAAGCTACGAGAAAGACAGGAAACGAGAATGAACACAAGGACATGGATGAAAAGACCAGTCGTAGATGTGCAACAACATTTATTTGCTCTTCAAAGGTCGGGTACTGAGCGGAATCAGACCTTTCTAGAAAACTGCAACGCTCTGAGCGACAGGAGGGAAAGTGACAGCAACGCCTCCCGCAAGGTCGAGGTTACTTTAAGAGGGTAGGCTGCTCATGGCAGCCAGCTGTCTGTTTACACTGTATTTATAGCACGGCACCACGGCTGAACCCTGTCCCACAGCACACACTGGCACTCCACATATTCCAGCAATCCCTGCTCTGGCATCGCTGATCAGAGACCGGCAGGCCAACCCGACCCCTGAGAGGGGGAGCCTAAAAGAAGCAGCTATTCTATTCTCCATTCGGATTGGCTACGAGCAAGGACTATAAAAGATTGCTATCTGACTGTGGTTTGTTACACGGTTAGGTAGCTAGCTATGTTAAATAAAACATTGTTTACATACCAGTGGTGTTCCAAAAAGCTTGTGTGCCTTGCATAACTCTCAGGGGGGAAAAAAAAACCTTCGGAATGACAGCCTTAGTTCACTACTATAATGTCATTTTCATATTTCCTCAACCGCCCATTTTCATTCCCACTCAGGTAATTAAACACTAAAGATGACTCAAAATGTCCACGTCTAGTGTGTGCGTGTGCGTGTGTGTGTGTATGTGTGTGTGTGTGTTCACCTGCCGACACTTCTAGCCCACCCTTGCAGCTCTCTTTAGACTGGACTGACTCACATCTTCCTCTGAGCAAAGCCACTCTGGCTATAACCTTTCACAAGTGACTCATTACGACAGGAAAACATTCCTCCTTTTTTCAAAACTGAATGGATCATGCTTCCTAGCAAGCTCTCTTCCCCTCAGTCAGTGTACCTCCCCCAAACGTGGACAATGCAGTAAGCGTTCCATCTATACACTGCTTGCAGCTGACACTCAAACTCAAAGTAATTCCAGTGAGAGCAAGTGAACTGCATTAGCAAGGCAGCTTCGGGAAAACATTTGACGAAAAGCGGCTTGGGTTGTGTCCAGCGTGAAGCCTCGCTGGAGTCGACGCTTCCTCCATCCGCTGTCTTGCGCTGTTCTGGACAACACGGCGCGTAACAAGGAAGTCTGACAAAGCGGAAGAGACGTCGGCCTCCAGCGTACTCTCAAACCCGCCACGAGCGAAAGCACCGTGACACACACACACAAAGAGCGATCTAGGGGAAAACAATGCTGCCGGGTCACGGTATCCCCGTGTGATCTAATACAGGCTGCACGTCCCGCACATACACCGCCCCCCCCCCCCCAAAGGAAGGGCTGGGCTTCAGTCCCGAATTACGCCCTCTTCACGCTCCAAACGGTCTCCAGCACAGTCAACAACAACGCGCTCGGGGCGCTAACAGACGAGCGCGTCCGGCGAAGTGACCGCGGCCGCCTGGTCCCGGCCTTACCCTCAGCCTCCGGCGGTTCCTGCCGGCCTCCTCGCCCAGCCTGCGCCAGCACAGCGCGTCCTGGCACCTGAGCCCCAGCTCCAGGTCTCCCCAGTTGGCGCGGGCCAGCAGCCTGAGCCACAGGCAGTAGGGCTCGGCCAGGCAGCCGTCCGCCCCGGGGCCCCGGGCCCACGGGCAGCCCCCGGCCGCGGGCACGCGGTCCAGCTCCACCAGGTCCGGCTCGCCCCCGTCCGGCGCGCTCGGGCCCGCCCCGCAGTGCCGGGACATCCCGCTCCGGCCGGCCAGCATGTCTCCGGGCTGCGCTCGCTCTCCTCCGCGCTCCGCTCTCTCGCTCTCCAGCTCTCTCTGACTCTCCTCCGCTCTCGCTCTCTCGCTCTCCAGCCCTCTCTGGCTCTCCTCCGCGCTCCGCTCTCTCGCTCTCCAGCCCTCTCTGGCTCTCCTCCGCGCTCCGCTCTCTCGCTCTCCAGCTCTCTCTGGCTCGCCTCCGCTCTCTCTCTCTCGCCCTCTCCCTCCCCCCTCCCGCCTCAGAGAGGGCAGGGGGACGTTACCCGCGCGCTCATGATGTCTCCTGCCAGAGGAGCAGCCCCGCTACGACCGGCGCTGGCGCTCACCGACACATCTGGATACGCCGGAGAACGCAGGAGGGGGAGACGGAGGCTCAGACTTCCCCGAACGCTCTCCCTCCTCTGGCCAGCAGCCGCAGCCCCGCGGAGGGAGGAGCTCCCCTCTTCAGCCCCTCCCCCCTCGTGCGCAGGGGTTAAGTCCGGGAGAAATTCCACAGGCCGGTTCCACTCTACCGGACGAAGGCAGCGCCGCTCTGCTATCCGTGACTGGGACGGGAGCGGTTCAGCATTCGTCCGGCCCGACGAAAAAAGCCCCAGAGAAGCGGGGGTGGGACGGCGCTTTTAAGCTCTTAGCGCACAGCCCCTAGTGGTGGGCACGCCCGCGTGCCTAAATTACTAAACTCAAACATTCGGTGCTACTGCAACCAAAGTGTGAGATAAAAACAGAAACGCGTTGTTTCAGTTTCATTAGTAGACGATACATGACAACTATGCCGAAAACGGAGTTTCGCAGCCCCACCATTGTCGCTCCCGTCGTTCATTTAACACACACCCCCTCCCTGCAGTCTCATCTAAAAAACACCCCCCACCCTTGACATAATGGACAATATTGTCTATCTTGGCATTCATAAAAATATTCTTTCACCACTAAAAAAATCGTATTCCGTCATAGCAACAAGATAAACCCGACAATAGCCCTAAGATATGCCTATACAGCAGTGAAAACGCTGCTCACTGAATAACGAAATAAACGAGAAAAAGTTTTTAAAAATGATACCATGTCATTCTACAGTCAATATCTGGGACTAAATATTGAATAAATATAAAACCTTACTGTTGGTTTTACGTGTAGAGATGTCCCTTTTGAGACTGCGTGGTCATATATTGTCTTGGACAATCCGTTTGGGAAATATAGGCGCATCTGTGACGCCTGGGTATCTTCCAAAATAGCTGTGCGTAACACCACACCTGTTGTTTACGGCGTCGTCGCCCTTTTTAGTACAGTCTGACTAGATTTACAATTCATTTATTCGGTAGGCGAGAGTATAAGCTTTCTAACGATGTATAACATGTCTAATTCTGCTTTCGGAATAGGGTTTTATAGGTCAGCGTAACAGAAAATATTCTTAGCATAGCATTCACTTACGCAATCACACTCTGTTAGCAGACAAATACGATGCACCTAACGAAACATGTTCAAGGATATTTCGTAATTTCTTGGAAAATACTATTATTATTGAGGACTTCTGAACATAGCTAAGCCATATGTTTGCTGATAGACCTAGCTGACATCGTTTTCTGGAGCAAAACAGAAGCGAATAGAACAATATAATGGATACTGTCTCTCTGTCTCTATCTACTGAACATAGAGGAGATTTCACCATTGCTATGTAAGTATTATCGTTCAAAATATTTCGGTTATATACGTTCTTTTTGAAATTGAGTATTTTTAAATAGGTTAGTGGTGTTATATAATGTAAATATTTCACACTGTAATGTAAGCGTTAGACGGAAGTGTAATAGTTTTTGTGAAGCATGCAACAGTGATGACGTCAGAGCTGGAACATTGCCAAAACCTGGTGAACGGGTGAAAATTGTTTTCATGTTGTCTCATCCCCATACAATAAAACATACGAGAGTACAGAGTATAGAAATACACACGAGTTAATTATTACACATTTAGGTACTGTACCGCATTGTGTGACAATGTTTTTGCATTATTTTTTTAATCTGATAGCAATGTTTCATCTTAAACCCTCATAAGGGGCTCATTTATATGCTTTATAATGGACAAAAAACATTTTATTCAATTTTGGAGAGATTTTGGATATGTTTCTGGACACCTAGCTATTTTAGACCACTGTACTGACTGAAAGCTTGTAATTCCTATTTTAAAATTATGCAACAGTGATTTTCTTGAGTCAAAACAGTTGATTTGTAGTGAAATACATGGATATGTTATGATTTACAGCAATGCATAATTTAGACATTTTGGATAGATTTGGAGATGCTGGGTACACTGCTTAGTTTTTGCTTCATACATCTATAGTAGTTCTACATATCCACCCTTAGATTTTATGAACTTGTGGTCAAGAAGTTTTTGACCTAGCACATGTATAGTTTAACCTCCTGCATATATTCAATCTCGCAGTATTTCATTGCGAACTTAAAAAGTGCAAATTTATTTTGGATTTTTTGTCAAAACAATTGCATTTGTGGCACTTTATTTCTTCCAAAATTATGAATATAAACTAATCTGTGTTAGTATTGTAAATTGTACAAATGTCTTGCTTCATTTAAGCCATTTTTCAAGTCTCTGTGGTGTTCACGTCTGGAGTTATAAAGCTTTAAATAGGGTACCCCCTAAATGGACAAGGATTGGCAAAATTTGGCTTGTGCCTTAAGAGGTTAAAAGGGCCCCCCCCCCGCTCCCGTTACATCACAGGGCCCCCCTCTCCCCCTTCCTCTCCCCCTTCCCCCTCAGCCGTTACGTAAGAGGCGGCGCTGGGCGCAGCCGGGGCTTTCTTTAATGGCGAGCGTGCCCCCGGAGACACGGGCCGCTCGTCCCAAACGAAGCCGGTGCCCGCGTGCTCGCTGCCGCGCGCTGCGGACAGGAAGCAGGCGGTATGAATGAGAAA
Organism: Anguilla rostrata; assembly: GCF_018555375.3. Classification (NCBI taxonomy): domain Eukaryota; kingdom Metazoa; phylum Chordata; class Actinopteri; order Anguilliformes; family Anguillidae; genus Anguilla; species Anguilla rostrata. The sequence goes on from NC_057936.1 coordinate 37,425,051, forward strand.
CACTCGATGAGGCCTCTCCCGTCCCGGGTCCAGAGCCGCAGGAGCACTCTGTCCAGAGCGCTACGGCCGCTCGGCGCTGCCTCGCCGCGGCCTGCGTCCGTCTAACGCCCGAAAAGCTTTCTGAGAGCGCCCGCTCGCCCCGGCCCGCCGACCAGGCCCGATGCCACTCCAGGGAACGCGCTGATGTGGTCGTGGCACGTCACCGAAAAACGAAGCCGTTCTGACTTCTGTGCGTGGTGAAGCGCCGCTGCACACAGGTCAGAGCAGCGCGTCCCGCTCAAACCAGCCGCGGTGACTCACGACCGAGCGCCAGCCGTTCCCCAGCGCGAGAATCGACACGGAACACACGGTGCAGAAATAGCACGCCGGCACGGAAAACGCCGGTTATTCAAACTGCAGGCAGCAGCGCTCCAAACAGAGACATGGCTACCATGACCACACGCCTGTGACTCAGAGTTGCATCACCCACGAGCCTGTGTTCACCTTCTCCCAGTTCATTCATGGGCTGCAAGTCATTCAAAATAATGAGGTGGCTTGGTTTTCACTGAACAAATTAAAAAAAAAAAAAAGATTTAAAAGCGTATTTGGAAATCTATCACTTGCAGCTCTGGTTTGATTATGCAGAAGAGTGGCGAAAAGAACTTCGTTTGGCAGGAAGTGGAAGTCCAGCAGGAGCCTCTGCAGACCAAAGGGCTTTGCCTTTGCAGTACGATGGAAGCAGAGAGTCCCACGACCGCAGCTAAGGGAGACTGGTTAAGCACAGCTCCCCCCGCAGGAAGACGCAGGACGCGAGACGGGCCTACGGTTTCCTCACACCAAGCCCACACCACGCGTGATTCACGCTGCCCCGCCGCCACGCTGAGCGCTGCTGTCATCCAACACGCAAGCTGCTATTATGGAAGAAAAGGGGAAAACCAAGTTTCCTTTCTGGTTCAAACGAATACCTCATCTGCAAACGCAACACAAATGAAAAGCCTGTGATGTCAACCAGACCAGACTCTAAACAATATCACTTCAGACACCAGCAAAGTTCCTCCAAGTGACACAGCCCAAACTAAATGTTTTCATAATTGCACCTTTTGGCCAAAATTTCAACTGGTTTCAAATTTTACTGCCATCTAAAGAGGTAAAATACAAATACATATTTTAAGTACATTGTCAATGATTCGATTCTCACAATACACCGTTTCAAATGTCAGTATCCTATAAGCTATGGGCTACGTCTATTCAAAGGAAAAAGCACCAGTTTGTCTCATAGTGCAATGGGGCCCCCACACCTCCTGCCGTGAGCACAGGCAATTGAAAAGCGCCAGATCCACATGCCAATGCACGGAGAAGAGGGAGGTCAGGCCCGAGAGCGAGAGACAGAGGAAGGGAGGGGGTCATCACACGGCGCTTTGGGGAGGAACCACCGCGCCACGCCGGCGTACCGCTAGCGTAAAAAGCGCAAAACGGATCCGTTCTCCGGAAGCCGTGGGGCCCCAGGTGCAATGCGAGCGTGCGTGGGGCCCGAGGTACAACGCGAGCGTGCGTGGGGCCCGAGCTACAAGGCGAGCGTGCGTGGGGCCCCAGGTACAATGCGAGCGTGCGTGGGGCCCGAGGTGCAATGCGAGCGTGCGTGGGGCCCGAGGTGCAATGCGAGCGTGCGTGGGGCCCGAGGTGCAATGCGAGCGTGCGTGGGGCCCGAGGTGCAATGCGAGCGTGCGTGGGGCCCCAGGTACAAGGCGAGCGTGCGTGGGGCCCCAGGTGCAAGGCGAGCGTGCGTGGGGCCCGAGGTGCAATGCGAGCGTGCGTGGGGCCCGAGGTGCAATGCGAGCGTGCGTGGGGCCCGAGGTGCAATGCGAGCGTGCGTGGGGCCCGAGGTGCAATGCGAGCGTGCGTGGGGCCCGAGGTGCAATGCGAGCGTGCGTGGGGCCCGAGCTGCAATTCGAGCGTGCGTGGGGCCCGAGGTACAATGCGAGCGTGTGTGGTCTCAACCCATAATGGGGGTTGTGGGAATGAATCAATGAGCAGTAAATTAAGGCTCGTTACAAATGGCAGGCCCTCGACACAAGGAACAGGGCAGGAAGCCCTATCTTACGAACAAGGACGTCTTCGGGCCTTTCCCTCAGGGTGGTCACGAGGCCAAAGTAGCACAGGGCACAGGCGCCGTTTCCAACACCACGGGCCGTCTCCAAGGCGAGCTTGGAGGGGGAGAGCACCTGCTCAAGGGGAAGGCCAAAATAAACTCCCGAGTCCCGCTCACGCAGGTGTTAAATTCAGAGGCATTTTTTCCCTCCTTTTCCCAGATCATGACACGGTTAAGCAGCGCTCCGGCTGGCCTGGACCATGCGGCCCGCCACACCACGCAGGCGGGAATACCCCTCGTAATTCTGGGCAGGTGGCGTCTCTCTCAAGTTGAATTCATTAATAGATCACTTCAGGTATTTTCTAAGGCTAGGCTTTAACAGAAACAAGCGTAGTTTAACCATTACAATGCCCAAACCATTCATTCATTTCACTTTTCAATCTTAGGCAGGGCGGTCCACTCGGTTACAATTGCAACTGGTTTCCCCTGGGTGCCTGAAAGAAATTTCTGACCCTACAGACTTCACAGGAGATCGAGAAATCAAGTCGTCAATTAACAGCTCAGTCAAGCCTGATTAGTGCAAAGCAGTGCGAATGACAGCCCGCCGGTCAGCGTCTCCTTAGGACCAGCTGCTGGGAAAACGCTTCTTCTGCAGATACTGCGCGGTCTGCGTTTGACACATGACGAGAGCGACTCGTCAGTACGAACGGCTGACAGGGTTGACGATGTTTCTGTCTATCCTAAATCATGGAGTGCACAGGTCCCCTCCTCGGCAAGTACTGCAAACCAGCTAAAATGAAGTCAGTATCCCACTGTCAGCATGTGAGAGATTGAAATACACAAAACTGAAGTGATGTGCAACTAGAACGTTTTCATTGAGAGAAATGGATGGACAAATGTGTACTGCAATTTCCCAGAAGCTCCTGGAATGGACGAGTATGATTATAACCAAATAACCGTCTCGCTTAGCGAATCCCCTTCCGAGTATGACTGACGCATCTGCCCTTTTTGACATGAGACCCATGGTTACAGCTAAGTATCCTCTTCATTTTTGAACCCACTTATGTTCCTGCCTTGTTTGGACTCTCCCTGCCACTGACACAAGCCACAATTTGTGTAGCAGCAGTATTGCTGAACGGAGGTGTATCACTCTCTGATGACGACCGACAGCTCGTGATTTGCTGTGTTTGTGGGAGGAGCTAAGGCAGCGTTAGGCTAAGAGGCCCTGGCAAATCGCCGCCCTGCTCCGGTTAGGACACAGTAAATCACACCCAGTCACCGCAGGCTCCGGGTCTTCGCCAACTGGAAAGCCTACACCCTCACCTGCAGCATCCAAGCAGCTGGGTGCAGCGTGCGTCCACGCGGAGTTAGCCGCTCGAACCAAAGCCAGACCGGCGCGGTCAAAGCTGGCGGGTGAAAGCTCCACAGCCACACCGGTGGCTCTGTCAGGAAGTCAGGGGATGGGGTACGGCTTCTGCTCCCGGAACACAGAGCCGCTCTCAGGCCCAAACAGTCCTCCACTCTGACCGCGGTCATTAACCCTTCCAGCCAAACACCGGGCTCCAGCATAATGAGCCTGAACGGGCGGAGCAAACCTTCGACGGCACGCATCAGCCTCAGTCCAAAAAAACACAGGGACAGGGACCCGAAAAAAGATGGCAAAAGCAGGAGCCACGGGCAGAGGCACAAAGGAAGACGTCCCCCGTGGCCCTGGATTAAACCAACATAATGGTCTCAACAGCAATGATTAATCAGAGATGGGGAGGAAAGGGGGGATGAGATTAAAGACCTTCCGGCCGCTTTTCAGACTCGTGGCGGTGCCGTCTAATCGCCGCGCGCTGCATCTGGGCCGTGTGAGGTAACAAAGGCCGCTAATGAGGTCTATGGACCGTCTGCCCCCCCCCCCCAAACCCAAACCCCTCCCAGAGCCCTGGGGAGCGTGCGCCGGGCGCGCCACCCCGCCTCCTCGTCCCGTCCCGAAAGCAGATCAGCTGACGGTGTGAAATTAAGGTGAAGCGCCGATAAGGCCCTGCCAGACGGGCGGAGGGGCTGGAGCCCCGCCCACAGCCCTGGGGGCCGGAGAAACCCCAACACCCCCCCGTATTATAATCACAGTCCCCATCACAGCAGCGTCTGGGCCATTCCCATGGAGACTTCCCCTCAGCGTTACCTGCCTTTTATTGTCATTAGCGCAGGTGCTTCTTAATGGCGCCTTAATTACGTCTGATTAACTCGGCCTTTCATCAGAAACAAGAGACAACGACAAGCCTTTGTGCTCCCCCCCCCCCCAGAAGAAAAACACAATTTGCTCATTTACATAACCATGCTGTGCAAAATTCTAAGTGGTCTTTCATTAGTATTTATGAGTCACATTTAATAACGTATAGGCTATATATATAAATATATATATATATATATATATATATATAATTTGTGCCCCAAATAGCATCAGGAGTACAGATATAATTTTATTCCTAAAAATGAATTCCTTAAAAACAATGTTTTATTATTATTATTATTAGTAGTAGTAGTAGTAGTATTTTTATATCCCATCTGATAAGATTAACCGGAACAATTATTTTTTTGGTTGCTCCATTTAGCCTGAAGCTGGGTGCTCAAATATTATCCAAAGGCAAGTCATCATTTGGAACTGAGCAGCTTTCTGCCAATTTGTGGGAAGTTGCGTAAACTCCCAAGAATCAGCAAAAAGCTGCAGTTACGTCACATTATGGAGAAGGAAAGTATTCTCAAAAAGAGAAGCATCTCCACCAAACTCATTCACCATCTCAGCTTTTGCTGGAGATGATACCACAACAAATAAACCTGGGAAACAGACTTCTCTTCAAACTCTAAGGGAGGTTTTTTCCCCCTCATAAACCACGGCAATATGTCATTTTGATGGCTTTGAGAGTGGGGAACGGAGCGTGCTCAGGAAAGCCTCGTCGGTTTATCAGTCTGGCAGCCCCCACCTGATCTCCCCATTGTGCCCTTAATTCCCTGGACTCCTCAGCCAACCGGCCCTGCCACTCATTTCCAGAAGCAGCTGCGCGCGATGGCCCACAGAGAGAGAAAGCCCAACGGGGGCGGGGCGGGGCAGTTTCTCCTCTGCAGGCCCCCGGGGGGTGGAGGGGGGGGCCCGTTAGGAGACGGATCAGAATCCCCACTCCGAGGCGTGAAACCCGAGACCGCGGTTTCCGTTCCAAAGATGGGGCGGGGCCTTGGGCGTAAAAATACTCTGGCGACCGCGCGGCGTGCCGAGCTGCGTCGGCCGACTCCACGACTCGAGTGATTCACATTCACAAACGGCTATTTCAGACCCTGCCGTCCAAATGCGCCATCCTAAACGAGGCTCAGGCAACAGCAGACTGGAGAGACGGGGGGGGTAGCCACAGAATCTCCAGATCTTCAGAGGTCCTGCTGTCCTTCCATCCCGTCTGCTGCTTAACTACAGGAGGCTCTAGTTGATAGCCAGGGAATCCGGTGCTATATATTACCACACAGAAGATCCGTAGCACCAGCATTGATCACAGCCCTTAAGTTTCAGAAGGGAAATCAAATTGAGCTTTGGTTTAAGCACCAGGGAGGGAGACAGAACTCTCGGTATTAACATGAGGCCGTCTGGTCTGACTGCAGAACTTGTTCTGTACTGTACTTGCACAGCAGGGGGTCTGGTCAGATTCTCGTCTCCCAAAGGCGATGGAATCCTGAAAGCTGTCCGCCTTGTACGGTCATGGGATGTCGCCACCTAGGCTTCGCACCGTGGTGACAACCCCATCGAACACATCCTGAAGACCACCTTCTCGCACACACCCCCCCCCTCCTTCCCAAAGAGCCTCCCCTCGTCTAAAATGGAGCCAGCGGAAGGGGGCCGTACCTCCTTCCTGGAAGAGGGCGTGTGCCGAACAGACGGAGGAGAAAGAACATGTGGAAGCTCCAGACACAAGGAACGAAAGCCATGAGGTCTGGACAGAGTTGTCCTGAAAAATGCACTCATTTCAGGTTTCCTTTAGGTCTGTTTGTCATTTACGTACCACATGACTTTCTTGGCATTTTGTTCAGACGGAGAAGCGTTACATCCGTCTCCCTTTCTCTCTCTCTCTCTCTCTTCTCTCTGTTCTCCCCCGCCCCCGGTCTGAACTGAGAAATGCCACACGTGTTACCAGCTATGTCCTGCCAGGCTATTTTTGCACCACCGTGAAATATTTATGGTGACGATTCAAAATTCAAAGGTGGCTTGAGAGTGATTTTTTTTCCTCTTTCCTATAAATAAGCACATGCACATGAAATATTCAGACGGATATGAAAGAGTCTCTTTTCCTCACGTGAGCGCGACTGGGGAGCAGCTGCAGCAGTCAGGGTCAGCCACATGCACGTCCTAACCGTAAAGGTACAAAGGCCAACAAGCACAAAGAAACCTGCACGCATATTTAGCCCCAGGTACAGCAGATCTTTATTAACAGGAAGTTTTTGGCTAGGAGTGGGTGTTCGATAGACACCCTCCACACTTACTCACCAACTACACTGAGTGCGGCAGTGTAGTATAATGAGCAAGGAACTTCATCTGCATTGCTTCCATAAATGATTCAATGTAAATTCTACAGTATGCAATGATGCAAGTCACCCTGGATAAGAGCACCTGCTAAATGCCTGTAATGTAATGTACATGAAACATTCTCCCCAGGACACAGCTATACAAATCTGCAACTAGCTCAGCATTTTCTTTTTTCCCTTTAAATAAATGCTACTGTTGCTTCCATCAAGAAATCGCATTATATTCAAAGATGGACTGGCAGAATTATCGTGAAGGCAAATACAGGTGCTTTGGATATGCCACGGCAGTGCACCAAGTCAATCTTGACCCAAAACTATAAATGTTTCCAAAAAAGGTTTTATACCAATCACTCATAAACAGAATACTACCTTACGTACGGTTATGTTTATCAGAATAAGGGAAATTTTATGAATTGAAAATCGTCTTTAGGGTTAGGGAACCTGGTTCGGTCATGCATCATCACAGCATGTAGACTGTTGTTTACAACATGTCTAACTGGAATGTGGCTAAGCTTCACTAGAGAAAGAAGCAATACAAATACGGGAAAATACAATCACTGCAGTAAATGAATTTTGTGTAAGGGAGGAACCACCTCCAGTATGTCAAAACATTTTCTGAAGCATGGTATAAACATTAGTAGTACCTTGCACCCACGTAACATACAACACATAAAATGTACATCCAACTTTAAGGCTATAGGACATGATAAAGAACGATATTTACGTCTCTCAGATATGAGTTCACAGAGCTGTATCCTCCCTCCTCCAGATCATCCCCAGAGAGCTCCTGATAGGGAAAATCACCCCATTTGTAGCACAAATGGGGGGGTGCTACAGAGGTGATGGGGTGGTTAAAAAAAAAAGGTGACAGGGTGCTGCCACAGATTATGGGGTGGTGCTACAGACTTAACGGGGTGGTGCTACAGATTAGACAGGGTGGTTCTACAGACTTAACGGGGTGGTGCTACAGATTAGACAGGGTGGTTCTACAGATTTAAAGGGGTGGTGCTACAGATTAGACAGGGTGGTTCTACAGATTTAAAGGGGTGGTGCTACAGATTATGCAGATTGTGCTACCTGGTCATCTGCCCAATCACATGTGCACGCAGGCTGGATATAGGTCAACGCCATGAAGCGGTAAACACAGTCTGCACTACTAACTCAAAATCTGGAGATAATCATTCAGACAGAAAACTGAGTATTTGTGAGGGTGGGGGGTGAGTCACGTCTTTCAAACTGTAGCATCTACGAGCGACACTGCCTGCCTGGAAACCAAAAGTCTGGCTGGAGTTTATCTATGTAAACACAGCCTGAAGCTCAGGCACGTGGAGCAACCCCACCTCCTCCCGCACCCGCTACGGCTGCACCCACCCCTGCTCCAGCTGAAGGCTCAGACGCGCTCCACACGGGGGCCTGTATCACTCTCATTTAGGGCTGTCTGAACCTACAAACACTACCACCACACCAAACCCTCACCCAAGATGACACCACGGCCAGGCTGTAGGATTAGATCCTACAGGCGAGGATCGAAGAGCGAAACAGAGGAAGCGCTCTCTCCCCACACGGAAAAGGGTCATTACGGCACAGCCAATCGGATTGTTCCGCACGACAGCGAATGCGGGCGAGGAGCGATCCGTGACATTCGCCGATCGGTCACACGTAATCAGCGCCGCGCTTGCATCCGCTGGCCTTTCCTCCGCTGGCCTTTCTCCGCGGTGACGGCGGCTCATTCAGGAGCGCGCGCGGCGCGGAGAGAGAGAGGGGGAGAAATGAGTGACAAACGCAGACCGACGGAGGAGGGAACCGGCGACCCGCAGTCGGGCGGGGGTGAGGAGGGACGTCACCGGCGTGAAGGCCGAACGGCGGCACGGTGACGTAATCCCGCAGCCACGCCGTTCACAGATGTGCTCGGACTTTAAAGGGCGTCTGTGAAGACGGCCGGGCCGTTCCGAGCTGGGGCCCGGTTACGCAAGCAGGAAACCGGTGCGAAAAGGGCCGTTTAGACTGAGCCGAGCACGCCTCTCCCCCAGCGCCGCCACGCCCTCAAATCACTGGAATGTTTGCCAAGCTATTTGATCAAGGCGTTGTGGTCGCACGGCCTACTTGACGGTAAAGTAAATCGGAATTTTTGGTGGAGAACGACCGGCGAGATATCGGCGCGAGCGCGCAATCTGACACAGCTGCGAAATCTGAGCCGGGAGGGCGCGGCACCGGCCGGCTGCTCCGACGCACGTCCTGTCACTGCCGTTCACGGCTCGTCGTACCGTTGCTATGCCGATGGCGCTCCTTCCTTTCCTTGCTTGGCCAACGAGTCGCGCGCACGGCAGCCTAGCTGAAGGACGGGCTCAACCTGGCATCCCACCCGTTCCTCACCGCCTGTTTAAAGCCCGTGTGAGGTGCACGGCCTTCATCTACGCTCTGAAACACTTAAATGCTGCAGGCTCAGTCCCAAACAATCAGGCCTATGGCTACACCCCTACTAAATGGCCACTGAACCTCAGACTCTTGGCTCTCGGTATGAAATCTCAGAGCTCTGACACTTTCGGGAACATGAAGACACACCTACACCTGGTGTCCAAATACAACCAGCATGCAGTGCTTAAAATATGAAACAAAAAAGGCTAAACTGACACAGCGAAGAACTAAAACAAGAATTAAACTGTGTAACTGGCTTTATGAAACAGGCCTGCTTATAATGAAATGAACCTGTTTACCAACAATGATCTCAGTGCGCGCGCTGACAGCTGAAGCACCGGTTCTGTGTGTGTGTGTGTGTGTGTGTGTGTGTGCGCGCGCGTGCGCGTGCGTGCGCGCGTGCATGTGCATGTGTGTGTGTGTGTGCGCGTGCGCGTGCGTGCGCGCGTGCATGTGCATGTGTGTGTGTGTGTGTGTGCGTGCGTTGCGAATTATCAGGCCAGCTGATCCTACCTCAGGACAGTGACTTACGAGCTGGTGGGGGGCTGGGAGTCATACAGACTCCCATGGGACAGAACGGTGACTCCCAGACAGGCGGGGCCCAGGTGCAACAGCACCGCGCCACAGTCAGAGCCTCTCCCAGGGCCAGGGAGGGAGCACCCCACCCCCACATCCACACCAAAAAATGCAGCTGCGTGACAGGATGGACTTGACTTTGTAAAATGAGACAAAAAAACCGCAGCGGTCACCACATACGCATTACCAAACCCGTTAACCTTGGGTCTATGCACTGTCTGTGTGATGCAGTCCTTTAAACACTACTAGTGCTCTTCACTTGCACAAACACACACTGAAAATCCTGTCAATCTATTGGCTGAACAGGAGAAGAGGCAGGCCCATTCCAGTGCCTTCGTGATCCACTGACCTTGCTCAATGAATCCCTCACCAGGATACATCGGACCTGCTGCCGTCGCTGAGCAAAGGCGGACAGTCAGACAGTCGTGAGCTCTTCTCAGCGATCTTTTTAAACTCTGCTTCAGAATTACGACCTGCTTCCCTCCAATTAAAAATGAACAGGGGTTCCGTCCCCGGGGCGGTTCTTCAGTGCGAGCTGCTCTGCGGCTCGGTGGCGGTGAAGAGGAGCTCAGGAGCGCAGGCCGAAGGGCGGGAGACTCCAGAGAAGCTCGCGCGCCGCGCGCCGCTCATGACCGGGGCTTCCAAACGAAGCGCGAAGCTTCAGTCTCCTGGAGCGTGGGTCTGAGGCCCGCCTTTCGGCTCGCAGTCCTCCTCTGCCGCTCTCCACGTCCCGTTTCACTTCCGCGACGTCTGCACACCTCTCGCCCTAGACGCCGCTGCCCATTTCATTCCAGTCTCTCTCCCTCACAGTGCACTTCTTTCAACCGCTCTCCCCCACCATCTCCATTTCTCTCTCCATCTCTCCCTCTCCATCTCTTACAGAATATGTCAGGATAAAACAGGAAGCGTGAAACAGAATATCAGTTCTGCGATCACCTGAACACTGCCTGGGGTCAGCTGACCAGCTCCTCAGGGTCTGCAAACTGATCCTACTCTGGTAATGTGACTTTAAAACATGGAAACTGAATAACAATCATGGCTAAATGGAACTCTGTGAGAGTGAGTATAATTTGGTGAGAGAAGCCCCATGCAGCACTTTACAGTCCCCACTGATACGCATTGGACATTTCCTGCCTGATCGTTTTTCATATCCATAGGGAAGAGATAGGATTACCTGGCTGAATAAAGACCTTGTCTTCGGGAAGAGGAAATAGACAGCAGCAAAACAATTTTATATAACTGCACTGCAACCGACAGAGATGGAATGAACTTTCCCAGTAAAACTTTTAATCACATCTGAGCTTTCCAAATTCCCTGAGTATTGAGAACAGTTAGGGCTGCAATACCAAGGAAATTTTATATTGCAAGTCATGTCACAATTGTTGTATCTATCGAAATAATTCCAACATATTTTGTATATAGCCTATTATATAGCTACAAAATATGTTGGAATTATTTTGATAGGTACAACAATTGTGACATGACTTGCAATATAAAATTTCCTTGGTAAAAACATTCAGGCCTAGGCCTACTTCTTAGATAAATCATAGGAATGAATACACCTGTACCACACTGAACTGATAAAAAAATGATTTCCTACATTATTTTTATAGAACTGATTTGACTATTTACATCAATTCCCAGAGCTGAACAGCACAGCTCTTACAATAACTGTCAACATATGGAATGTAGGCTAGATAAAGGATTTTGAAGGCAAACAGGTCATTTTGGTCTTGGCTGTCAAAGAGTTGATTTGGCTTGATGTGAGGGGGTGGGGCAGGGGTGCCTGGCAGTCCAAGCAGGCTGCGTGGGGACCGGGCGGGCTGGGTGCGGCAGAGAGCATGCCACCAATCGCAAGCCGAGCCACAGGATCAATCCCTTCATAAGCAACGGCAGGACTGTGGCCAAAGTACAGCTCCAATCATTAAAAAAAAAATCCGGTCATTAAAAACATGCCTGTGGTCAAACTACAGAATCAGTCCTTTCATCGTAAAATCAGGTCATCCCACACAATGAAACTCTTCGAAAAACAGGGCTACGGTCGTCCTACAGGATTAATCCGTCACGAGCAAAAAACCAGGACCGCAGACATTCTGCAGGATGAATCTGCTCCTGAGTGAGAGCGGGAGCGCGGCCAAGCTTCAGACGGGGCCAGCGAAACAGTGGCTCAATTCACTCTGCACAGTGAGGCCAGTGTAATCAGGCGGTGGCTGTGACACTGGTGGGGCTCTTCATTCCAGGAAGGCTCTGTCAGACCCGCTCCGCAGGGAAAGAACACACTGACCTGAGGTCAGCGCTCCAGCATACAGTTCTCAAAGTTTCAGCATTAAGTACAAATTCGGTTTTTATGGCCACTGCCGTTTATCATTTCTCTCCGGCGGGCAGCAGGTGAAGACCTCGCCCGCACGCAGCGGCGTGTTTTCAATCGTGGGCGGCGGCTTTGTGCCTCAGCAAGCAAGCGTCCTCAAAACTGCGCTGCGTTACCTCAGCACGGGCCAAACCATCCCCACACCCCCTCACTTTTTCCTCACAGTTTCACCAAGAACGTACGGGGCACAGTGACTATAGACGGGGTCAAGAACAGGTGGCACTTGGGGGTGAACTCCATAAAAGAACAAGCACGCAGGTACATTTCCACGCCACGCACACCCTCAGACATTTCAGGTGGCTCTGCTTGCTTGCTTGCTTGGGAGGAGCCTGAATTTAGGACGGCTTGCACACTGTCTGCGCCCTGCTCTCATCAAGGCAGGAATTTCCCCCTCCGCCCTCAGCCGGGAGCAGGAGAGACCTGACTGTACAGAGGGCAATGTGGGGACCATATGTCCCTGCCACACTGCTCTACACATACACAGGTCTGCACTTATAGCCAAGACTGCAGGAGAGCGCATGCACACACGTGCGCACGCACACATGTGCACGCACGCACACGCAGACACGCTCAGTAACCTTGCACCCCCACCCTATTTGGAGCTAAGCGACACTACTGCCTGGGTACTCATCACCCTCCCCTTCTCTGCTCTTTGGGGCAGCCCAAACGCAGGGTGACTTCACGGACTGTAGCCTCTGATGCCAGCTTGAGAGAGAAAGAGAGATAAAAAGAGAGAGAGAGAGAGAGAGACGAAGTAAGAGAAACCTAGCAGTGCTTGGGTTGAGGTCTTGCCGTCATCATCAACCACAGCATTTTCTTCTTCCTTTTGGAGTTTCTTTTTGCCAAACGCTTGTTCTGCATCACCGCTTTCGCCATTACAGCCCAGTAATGAAGCTAGAGCAGTGCTTCTCAACCCTGGTCCTGGGGACCCACTGCCCTGCATGTTTTAGATGTCTCCCTGCTCCAACACACCTGATTCAAATGAATGGGTCTTCATCAAGCTCTGCAGAAGCCTGATAAGGACCCGCTCATTTGAATCAGGTGTGCTGGAGCAGGGAGACATCTAAAACATGCGGGGCAGTGGGTCCCCAGGACCAGGGCTGAGAAGCACAGAGCTAGCGCTGCGAACGCCGAACGGGAGCCAGGAAGCGACGGCGGAGCGTGCCAGGGTGAGCACAGCATGGGGCGTCCTGCTGAGCCAGGCCGCTCATCCCTGCAGTTTCCAAACGGGGCTGTGTAAGCTTGTCCCATCTGTATAAACCTCGTCAACAGTGAAAAGTCACGGGCGGTGTTAGAGGTCAATAAAGCCGCCAGCTGTAGGAAACTTCTAGGTTGAGGAACGGTGCAGCGCCATATTCTCAGCAATCCTCCAAAACACCCAAAGACTTTCACACATTGCTTCATATAAATATAGCCTATAGGCTACATTCAAAGCAGAAGATAGGCAGTGTTTTCCCACACACTGACTTTATTTGGGCGGCCCGCCCAAAAAGATTTGTTTGTATTTAGCTGTTTATTCCTGTAAGCAACTCCCACTAATCGCCGACACACATCAACAGTTCACCACAATGCAAATTAAGTTCAAAATGACAACACTTATGTAACATAAGTTAACTTTACTGTAGCTTAGACTTCTAGGTTTACAGAGAATATGCATCTCCAATTGTTCATTTGTCCACAAAATCCAATTTTAAATCATAATAAATCATCCATCAACCATCCAGGAGATTACTGTTGCCATTTAGAACTAGGAGGTCATGTCTCCTTATGGTGTTCGCCAGACCATGATGGACAGCCGTAACATGTTATGTTTTAATTTCAGTATTCTTTTTCCCCAGAAGACTGCTTTACTTCGCATGCAATATAAAGTGCTTCAGTGCCCAAGACACGAAGCATACACACAGCTGTGCAGGACCTAGAATTACCATTATTTCTTAATTTCTCCCGTCGTTTCCCAGAGCAGTACGCTCACCGAACTTCATGCCAACTTCATGACAACTTCTTTTTCAAATTATGTCAGCCGAATGCTGGAATGCACCCTATGGCACAAAAATACGCAGCTTGTTATAAGGACGAGTTGTACGAGTACACGGTGACAGAAGTTGGACTCTGCAGCAACGAAAGTGGCGACGTGCAGCAGGGAGTCCGGTAAATGAAAGACTCTGAGGCCCAAGAAAGGAGACGGAGCAGAGGGGCGCGGTGGTAGCGAAGGAGCTCGGAGCGCGAGCCTTGGTTGCTAAACAAGCCCTTGAAGCACTTGTGCAAATCCGATGGGTCGGGGAATCACTCCGGCTCTGACACGCGTGCCCTTTCTCCTCGCCTCCGGGCCGAAACACAAGTTCCGTTGTCGGTTTGGGAAATCCTACGACCCCCTCCGAGCGCCTCGGAGCCAAACGAAGGGTGATCGGCGCAGGTCCGCCACCCTGCTGTACCCAACGAACAATTAAGGAACGCGTCAGTCGTCGTGTGAGCACGCCTTCGATCCATCTGAAACCCTGGGCTCCCAAGTTGCTCAGTCCATAAAGGGCTCGTCTGCTGTGAGTGCAGGCTACCCAAGCCTTGGTTACACCATTAGACAACTCTGACTGGAAGTCCACAGTGAATGGATGCAGTGGGTTTAATTCAGCAAGGATTGCTTTTAATGCATCAGTTCCTCGCAAAACACTTCAGGCATCCACAGGTATAACGGGTTACACACAACAAAAAAGGGGTGCTTGGAAAAATTAGAACCTTTCAGGGTTCACACAAGCATCACTTGTAAAAACAGTCAATAGTTTCCTTATTTAGAACATCTCTCCTGAGAGGAGAGTGGCTGGTTAAGCCTTCAGCTATTCTGAGTGGACTGTACGATGGAGGGAAAAACCAGCTACCGTACATTCCACAAAATAGCTCCAAAGTTCCAAAACAAACAAACAGAATAACCCATGAAGAAACACTACAGAAACGAGTACATAAAAGTGCAGCAACACGGTCAACAGACACATGAAAATGCATTTCTACCAGAATGCAGCGATTCAATCAGACCTAAACCCCCTCCAACACAGTGCCTTCAATCAGCAACACAACTACAAAGACACAATGAAATCTGCAGTGATATAGCCTAATGACGGCATATGGTCGGCAACCAATGAGAAAGACCAGCGAATAATTACAAGGCCACCCTTTGTCCAAATGAAGTGTCAGATGAAATCAAAATCACCTCACTATCTTCAGATGTGAGACGTAGCCTGAAGTCAGTATCAAAGAGATCTGTCTCTTTACACCATTCGAGGTGTAAAGGCATCTGAGATAGCTCATACACTACCAACCAATGTGGCAAGGAAATCTTTCTGGCAGGTTAAATAAAAATCTCAGGATCATTGACAAAAACAAATCTTGTGGAATGCACCTCATGCCAAAACTAGACCCTCGAGTCCAAAGGCATGACAAGGTTCCAAAACTCCTCTCCCTATTTTCTTCAGGCACATACAGTCACAGAATTATAATACCAGATGGCTGGCTAGCATACCTAGTGGCCCTCGAATGTACATTCATGGGGCCCTTGGGTTTGAGATGGACTTCGAGTTCTGAATAGTCTCAGCAGAGTGTAAAGTGAGGAGGTGAGGGGGCAAATATAAATATGTTCTGTATGTGAGGAATGGTCTTATCCCCGCCCAAACCTGCACTCCTGCTGAGCCTCGCGACTGAGCCCAGCGAGGAGTGGCTGGGTTTCCGCGAGACATAGCGTAGCCAAGGCTTCCCCAGGGTCGCGTTCCCATCAGACCCTGCACCACATCTACGCCGTCCCTCGCATTCTGGCCAAGAACACAAAATATCTCCTTAAGCAAAGTCAAACCTATTTTCCTCATGCACGTTCATGTATAAAATCATGTAACGTAAAGTTAGCTAAAGGTGAGTTTCTGGGTTGGGTCATAAGGGCTTATTTTTTCCCTAAGACGGTAGGAAACCGTTATTTTGCACCAAGGGAAATTTATGTAGAGACGAGGGGGGGTGTACACACAACTGAATATAACGGAATGTGACCTTTTCTAAAAGGCAGTGAAAAATGGCCCGCTTGAGTGGAAGTCCAGAGAAGCACTTGGGGGGACAGGGTAGGCACTCGGGGGTGCAGACTGAGCACAGGGTTAAACAGACCCAATTGTACTACTCAGTGCAGCGCATGCCTGGACTCCAGCATGAATGTCCAGAGCAACACTATGAAGAGCCTACATGAAAATCTAGTGTGACAATCTGAGAGGGGGGGAAATGTATCGCTTACGCTAAACTTCACAAAATGTGTAGCTTGGGAAATGCCGGCGTGTAACTTGTGCGCAATTCTAGATGAGGCGTGCCGTGTGGAAAAGAAGGTTTCAGAATCAAGTAAAACGTTACCTACCGCAAATAAAACTGTAGCACTCACTATTAGGGTAACAGAAATGCAGCTGGGCGCGGGACGGCTTTCTCCGGGGTTACACAGCACGTCGGGGGGGCCAATCCCTTTTCACTTGCCCACAAGTGCATAAGCGTAGCCCCCCCCCCGAGGCAGCGGACAGTCAGAAAGCCCGCTTCCAGCTGGGCTCATTCAAACCGGGCCAGGCTAAGGAGAGGAAAGCTCGGTTTCCCCCCCCCGTCCTCCTGACCGCACGCTCCCTGCAGACTCATTCGCAGCCCGCAGGCCTGGACCTCCTCCCTCCCCGGTTAAGTCGCACTTCCAAAACCGCTAATCCCCGGGAGTGGGGAATTTTCCGCCATTACCAGCAGAGCACGGCGCACTGGCAACGGCGAATCTGCGACAGACCGGAACGCCTCAGACCGCCGACCGGCCGCTAGACGGCCATGCTGCCGTCGCCATGGCAACATTCACGCAAGCGCACCCGCCTCCTTCAATCTGTCGCCCCTTCATGTCTATTTTGCAGCCGGATGATACGATGGGACGAAATTTAAGGGTAACGAAACAGCCCACTTAAGCTACAGATTTGGAGGAGGAACAAAGTAGGCTGACTGCACGCAAAGGGGGGAGCTGCGGTCGGGTCTCTGGGCCGCTGCAAACAAAACCGGGGCTCGGGCCGCGGTGTGAGCTGTGCTCTCGACTGCAGCGCCCCAGTAAATACAGAGCAGCTTCAAGCAAACAGTGCACAGAGTAAGCCGCCCTGGATTACTCCGCCCGCACCACACGTTCAAGCTGAATTGTCCAGCTGAACGCAGGCCCTTTAAACCGTCTGACTCAATACTGCATTTCAGCCTTGCTGAAGGACGTGGGTCTTCAGTTCAAGCGCGGTCCGCAGGTGCTCTGACGCAAGTGCGTACGCGAGTGCCGTTTGGAGCTGGACGCCGTGGCCTCACTCGAGCGCCCAACACGTGCGGGTCTGACTGAGGAGGATCACGGTGAGCTAGGCCAGCCGAGACCTCACGAAGACGACCATCTGCACCCGGTCAAAGAAAAAGCCAAAAATAAATGAGCGCAAACCAAAGTGATATCAATCCCATGAGGTCATGCAGGGCACCGTGGGGGCGGGGCAGGGAAGGCGCCTGGCGTTCCAAACGCAAGCGAGAGTCAAGCAAGAGGAACGCGAGAGGAACGGAGGGAAGAATACAAAGCGCTATCACCTCCAGGGCCCAGGGTGAACACACACGCGTGCACGAAAGCACAGGCGAAACTGCACCTCGACGTACAACAGGTCACAACCTTCACACACGAACGAAAATGCTCAGAAGGTAGAGGGACTAATGACCTCCCACTTCCTGAACACACACACACACGCACAGGTCCCACACCAACGCAGGTCGCACGCCGACACCCGCCATCTCAACAACACACGATGTCGCTATACGTGCGCACCGGCGGCAAGAGGCGGACCGGAGAAATTTTCGGAGGGCCGTGAGGAGCGCTGTGACGCACCCGTCCCAGCTGTAAAGAATAAAAGTCCATTCTCTGGTCTCCGGCCTGGCCTGACTGGGCGGGGTCAGCCGCCTGTTGCTCACAGACAGGAAATACTATACTGGTGAGGCCTCATCTTTGGCATGCCGAGGACCATTAAAAAAAAAAAGGTCCTGCAAAAACAACAGATGGATGCCATTTGCTAAGTGAAACGTTTTTATTAGCGCTTTTTTTGTTATTACGTTTTTTTTTTTGATGCGCGCTCTACGCAGCGAGCGAAAAAGACCGGCCTCAGCCCTGCCTCGCCCTCGTGCCTCCTTCCAGGCTTCTCCTTTCCACCCCCCCCCCAATCGATTCCGACTGACAGCCGAGCCCAGGGTTCCCTCTCTCAAAACCTCAGCACCTCGTTCTGCTTCTTCGCTTCACGCCGTCGAAAGCCGAAGGGGCGGGGCGGGCGAGGCTCGAATGCTACGCGTGCGCGCGAGCGAGGCTCCGTAGCAGCGGCCGGCTCGCCCCTCCTCTGCCAGAGGGCCGCGCGAGGTCAGCGGGGAAACCGTTCACAAGTCTCTCTGCGTCCGCTCTGGCTTCGGCGCGGAGCGCTCGACTAAACCGGCCCTTCGCCAGTGTGATCTCCCAGGCCTACGCACCCTGCGCGGGGTCACAGGTGTGACACAGTCTTACGACTGACCGTGCTGCAGAAGCTACAGTGGTTACATAAGCCTGACTGGAAGCCATCTTTGAATAAATCTTTAAATTGTATATACACTAACTCACACACAGATATATTTATTTATTAATGAAACAACGTGAGTATCAATGAATCAGCCACTGCAAAATCAATATCCGGCTGAATTTCCTTAATACTTCTGACGCATTCCCTCCAATCGGTGACCTTCTCCAGGGACCGAGCCTGCCGCTGTGTGTGAGGACAGCGCACTGTGTCTGTGGGGGTAGTGGCATGTTATTGTCCTTCTGAGTTACACCCTTTCCCTCTCTCTCTCTCTCTCTCTCTCTCTCTCTCTCACACACACACACACACGCCAGCCTGCTCACGCGAACATACGCAGGAGCGCGCGCAGGCACGGTTGTCATAGCGACGCTCTCTCTCACAGCCGGCATGTTATCACTGCTCCTCTCTACCTCATCAGACCTGCTGGTGCTGTGCTTTTCTGAAGGGGGGGGGGGGCTCTTTTTAAAGGGCTACACAGTCACAAAAAAAAACACCCCCCAGAAACGGCCCAATCTGCACTGCACCAAAAAAAGAAGGGGAAAAAAAACAACGCTCAACATTTTCCAGCGCCGACGCCATCTTGGGTTTCACCTGCCTTCTCCTCCCTCACATACGAGCGAGTGCGGCTCACCTCCCTGCCCCCCCCCCCCCCAACGGGAGCAGGGGATGCGGCACAGGAGAGGGGGAGAGAGGAGAGGATAAGCACAGGGAGCTGACCCACAGCTCGCCCCCCTGGCTTCCTGAGAGGGGAAGAGAGAGCAGACCGCTGACAGCGTGTGGTGAATCAGCACTCTCTGCGCTACCGCTACCTGCTCCCGATTTCGGCTGCTCGGTGGGAGGGGCGAAGCACGGCTTGAAAGGGCAGCTGTCGGAGCTGACGTCGCGACTGGCGAGAGGGGGAGAGGGGGGGAAAGACTGGGGAGGGGGGGTGAGGGGTTTGGGGGTGGGGGGAGGCAGTATTCTGCCACGGTGGCTCTTCGCGAGCCCAGATTCCGTGACGGACCCCGAAGAGAAGCCCCGTGTTGGGAGCGTCGTGGCACGGCCGGGACAGACAGACGACTCCACGTAGCGCCCCCATCCCGCGGCCCCGCTGCGCCGCCGACCTGGCGTCCCCTGGGAAACGGGCGCTGGCTCCGCAGCCGGCCCTCCCCGGGACGACTTAACCACATCGCGGTTCACACGCTCGCCTCGCGCGCGGCTGGACGCTTTCTCCGACGGCGATTTTTAGCTCGCACCCCCCGTTCACAGCGCTGTCCATGAGCGGTTCGCCCGAGGGCACGGCTGCGCTGAAGAGGACGATAATTCACAGTTTTATGGAGCCGGGCGCTGCGGCAGGGGGCCGTGCGCGCGTTCCTGGGGCCGGTCGCTGGCCCCCCGCCAAGCGCTCCGCTCCCCACATATCAAAAGGACGTTCGCCCCCAGCGGAGCGGCAGCTGCTCGCTGAACTCCAGCCTCCATCCGGGCTCCAGGCAGGAATGAGCGCAGCCCGCTTCTGAAGCCTGCCGGATAAAAGCAGAGTGTTCGCGCTATTTCAACCCAAACGCTTCAATGTCAAATGACCCATTTTACACCGACGCTACTATTAACAGCGCAGAACTTTTATTTTTTTTCCGGGGGCATCTAACATGTTTCTTCTCTTCTCTTCTTCTTCTTCACGAGGGGCGACGTAGCTCAGGAGGTAAGAGCGATTGTCTGGCAGTCGGAGGGTTGCCGGTTCAAACCCCGTCCTGGGCATGTCGAAGTGTCCTTGAGCAAGACACCTAACCCCTAACTGCTCTGGCGAATGAGAGGCATCAATTGTAAAGCGCTTTGGATAAAAGCGCTATATAAATGCAGTCCATTTACCATTTACCATTCTCTCGAAAGCGACGGTTAAATAAAAAGGCGGCGCAGGGTAACGCTGGGTGACAAGCTGAACGCTGTAACGCGGACGCGCGCTCGCGGGGGGGGGGGGGTTGTGGTCAGAAAGGCACGGGCTGGAAACGAGCGCGGGACGCGCATTCCTCGCGGGGCGCCTCCCCGGTTCACCGGCGACGGACCGGTATTTTAAAGCAGCATTCCGGGCACGCCTCGCGCCGCTGCCGCAGCGAACGCGCTGGTATGCGTGCCCTCTGCCTCAGTGCAAGCGCGCAGAACCAAGGGTAACGCATGACGCAGCGTCACCTTGCTGGTAATGAACGGAGAGGAGCCACACCAATACTGGAGCTTGTTGGTAACAACCATTTGAGCAACATCGACAGTGATTGGTGGACAGCATATACCAACAAGGAGTAAGGATGTATATATCAACAAAGTATTCGTTATACTGGACACTACTCATGTACTCAGTATCTGTTTTCTAGCAGTAAGGTGACAAACTTTTTGTAGCCTATTTCACTAGCCCTGGTATGAACGGCTAAGAGAATGCAGAGAAGCTACGGAAGACACATCAGCTAAAGCATTTTGGGTTGACGGCCGCCCTTGAGGGTAACAAGGGCAGTGCCCAACCAGGGGACCAAACCTGCCCCTTCTAGCCAGGTGCTCATGTCCTCACCCACAATACCACAACAGTGGCCTTTTATGCCCAGAATTCAAAGAAAAACCCCAAACCCATTCTCCTTTTCTCCTCTGTAGTTTTCTGTAAAACTGCGGTGTCTGCCATGGCCCTGTGTGAGCGGTGGCCACGCCCTGGTTTGGGGCTGTACAGTGTTTTCAAAGAATAACGGGGGGGGAGGGGGGGAGGGGGGGCAGGGATTCTCTTAGAAGTGGCCAGGGATCAAACACCGGCCCTACCAGCTCTCCCCTCCACAAAGGAGAAACAGAGGAGAATGCACCTCTCCAGATAAAACTGCATTCCTTTGGAAGCACTGAGCCCACTGAGCCCAAGGGCCTTTTGACCATCTCTGACTTTTCTTTTTTCTTATTTTCACTGAAGGAGCCTGTTCCGCTCTTCGTCTAAGGAGCGAAGGCGTACACTAGAGCCGATTTGCACGAGCAGATGAAGCGTTAGCCTCGCGTGTCCGTACTGTGTAGCGTACATTACACTCCCCATTTTAACAGCGAGACGATTATTGAGTCAGATTATGTTGAGAAGCGGGCCTTTCATTAAACCGGACAATTTGCGCTTCGGACCAAAAACCAACTGAAGTCAGATCAACTTCCGTTTTCAAACTTGGGTATTGCTTTCGAAAAAAATTGGGTCTCTCACTGGTGGCCAATCCAGAGCGGCCAGTGGTGCAGTAGTTGCAGTCTCCCTTCAGAGGTAGTTGGCGAAAATTCATATGTTTTGTTCAGTAATATTCATTCCAGCAACCCAGGGCAAAGCAAAATATCGTTGAACTCACAGAAAGTCAGCAGTCCAGTAACGGGTTGCTTACGCAGCTGAGACAAACCAACCCTGTAAGACGGTTGTGCCCGAGTGATAGTAGCTGAAATAAATGCAAACTTCAATTAGGCTAACTGTTCTAGCAAATATGGGTCCATTTTCAAATTTGAACGCAGGGTCATATCTTATCCAAGGTAAAAAAAAGTAAGTGAACCAGTGTCATATTACTGAGCGTCCCCTTTAAGCAACTCAGGTGAAACGGCCTCACCCGAGAGTACAACTGCCCTGCCTGAGAGAGGATACGATTACCTGAATACGACTCCACACAATGCCCCTCCCGCAACTTTTTATTTACCAATTCAACCGTTGTGCTGCATCACTTCCTCCCTCGCTGCACGCTCTCAATCCTAATACCCCCCCCCCCCAATCTCCCTTTTCTCTGCCACAGACCCACTCCCCCTCTCTCTCCGTCCCTGCCCCCTTCTCCCTCTCTCTCTCTCTCTCAGGGCATTGTGTCTAATCCCTGTGTGTGGGAGCTTCCCTCCCCAGGCACTGGCCCACGGGGCTGAACAAAGAGCAGGGCCTGGGACCCCCCCTGAGCACAGGCAGGTGGGCCAATTAGGAGCGGGCCGGCCCCGCAGATGCAACCGGAGCCCGGCATAATTGGAATCCTCGCGGCTGAGCCGCAATGAATAATTAACGCCTCTCGCTCCTCATAAAAGCCGGGGCCCCGACCGGCAGGCCTGGCGGGCAAACGGGGGGCGGACGCGCCGCACGCGGGTCCTGCTCACCTCGGAGATACACACACCCCCCCCCCCCCCCCCACTTTAACGCCGCGTGTTTACGTTCTCTTTAACGCACGGGGCGGGGGGGGGGGGAGACGGCCAGGTGCAGACGCGTGAATATTTTAAGAGGCCCGCGCTACGGCTGGTGCAAAGACCCTCATCCCCCCCCCCCTCAGAGAGCTCCTCGCGTCCGGGACGGGACGTAAAACGGAGGGCCGTCAGCGCGGCGCGGGGCGCGAGCTGAAATGAAAGCGGCCGAGGGCTGAGCTGGAGCCAGCACGCACGCCAGAACTTCTAGCTCAGATCATGCAGTTAAAAACGAAAAAAAAAAAAGTGGAACAATCACTGCAGTGTTGAAGCTGCGCACTACAGGGAGCTGGAGGAGGGGTTGATCTGAAGGGGGGGGGGGATGCACCAAATTAACCCCAGCGCAAAGAGCCCCGGGTTCACAGTGACAGAGTAAAAACCTGCGCTCATTACCAGCCTCTGCGGCAGCACGCAAAGCAGCAGGGAATGAGCCATGAGAAGCGAAAGGAGAGAAAGATGAGGAAAAGAGAATGCGAGAGTGCAAGCTTGACCGGAAGCCAAAGTGCAGAGGAGGGGAGCTGCGTGAGGGACGGTTAGAGGTCACGGCACCGGCACCGGCACCGGCTGCGGTCCAGAGAAGTACGGAGCGCTGATCCTGAGCAGGCACACAGGGACTCTGAGCAGGCACACAGGGGACTCTGAGCAGGCACACAGGGGCTCTGTGCAGGCACACAGGGGCTCTGAGCAGGCACACAGGGGCTCTGAGCAGGCACACAGGGGCTCTGAGCAGGCACACAGGGGCTCTGAGCAGGCACACATGGGCTCTGTGCAGGCACACAGGGTCTGAGCAGCACCAGGGGTCTGAGCAGGCACACAGGGGCTCTGAGCAGGCACACAGGGGCTCTGAGCAGGCACACAGGGGCTCTGAGCAGGCACACAGGGGCTCTGAGCAGGCACACAGGGGCTGAGAGCGCGCAGTGGCGTCGGGGACAAACCTGATTGTTCCAGGCGCAGTACAGGTTGCAGATCAAACCCCAGTTGTGGTTGATCATGCAGTCGAGCACTTTCAGGTGAGCCATGTTTGCCACCGGCTATCGAGCCCGCCGAAAGCTGGCCCGGTGTGTCCCCGCCCCACCCGGCGCTCAGGCGGAGGGCACCCGTCCCTGCCCATCGGTCCCCTCGCCCACGGCGGGTGGCATCTTCGCAAAGCTCGTTAGCGCTGGACCCACTCGCCAAACAGACAGGGCAGAACTAACACGGGCACAGATCCACAGTGGGGTGTTCACAGATCCACAGTGGGGTGTTCACAGATCCAAACTGGGGTGTTCACAGATCCACAGTGGGGTGTTCACAGATCCAAACTGGGGTGTTCAGAGATCCAAACTGGGGTGTACAGAGATCCAAACAGCAGTGTTCAGAGATCCTAACCGGGGTGTTCAGAGATCCAAACTGGGGCGTTCGTCTCCCTGTACCAGCAGCCCCCCCCGTTTTGTGGCCCGCTCAGTGTCTTGCGGGGGGGTGGATGGGAGAGAGCGCAGAGCTGTCCGATCAGAGGCTCCTCTCTGACAGCGTTCCCCCTCTGCACCAGACGCACTGCACCATCGGCCGGCTGCCCTGTGCCTGCCGCTGGACGCCGGGAGAGGGGGGGAATGCAGCAGCTACCGTGACCCGGAGGCTGACGGGAACGGCTCAGACCGTTCTAGCGGTCTGCCTTCGCCAACGCGGAGGAGACGCTGCGCTGTGCTGTGCTGTGCTGTGCTGCGCTGCTCTGCGCTGCGAGCCAGAGTTTCTCAGCAGCAGAGTCCTGACTGCAGTGAGCGGGCTATCTGGGGCTACTGCGCTGTGAGTGAGAGAGAGAGAGAGTGTGTGTGTGTGAGAGTGAGAGAGAGTGTGTGTGTGTGTGTGTGTGTGTGTGTGTGTGTGTGTGTGTGTGGTGTGTGTGTGGCATGTGTGTGTGTGTGTGTGTGTGTGTGTAGGTGTGTGTGTGAGTGACCGAAAGAGAGTGTGTAAGTGCGCAAGAGAGATGTTTCCTATCCCTCTGCTGCAGGTGAAAGCCTCTCTGAAGAGTTGCTGGCACGCATTCCTCTTACGCTTTTAAAAAGGCAAGCAGGAGCCAGAGAGCGCGGGGGGGGCTTCTGACGTCCCTGTTAACGTATGACGCGGGACTCGTGGGTTTCCAATGCTGATCAATAGTCTAGTCTAGTCAGGCAAATTAGCCTTACTTTTTATTATATGCTATTACAGGCTATAATTATATAGTCTTCAGGGTTTCCGCTGCTAATAACCAGCCTGCACCACGGTAAGATTTAGAGCGCCACGGTAACATAAATCCCCTGAAATAGAACACATTTCAAATGTGATCAGTGGCAACACTCCTTTCTGAAAAATAATCTGACCATCACAATGTATGAGACGCTCAAAACTGCCATCAACAACTGCATGGGGGGGGCATCTAAACTCACGCATCGCTCGTCACTCTGGCTGTGTAGGCTATCCCATGTACCGATGATCACCAATATGAAGATTTAACGCACAGCTACTTATATTTCTCAAGTAGATGAAGCAACGCACAGTTTAAGTAAATAATGCAAAGATACTCCAGTAACACTTCTCGATGTCGTTCACATCCTACTATGCAATTAAACAATACAAGTCTTTAATGTCATAAACTCTCTTTGAGTGTAAGGTTCAAGAAATGGCAGCTGTTGCCGGCCTTCACATCGTTTGATTTGCATCTTGCCGAACCAGCCTCTCGATAGCACACTGTGCACAAGGCTCTCTTTCCCATTACCGTATGATAATAGGTATATTGTTATTTTTTTCAATTGTCAAAAAAAATCAACGAGTAGAGATCACTGATCCC
The DNA here is from genome assembly GCF_018555375.3 of Anguilla rostrata. Classification (NCBI taxonomy): domain Eukaryota; kingdom Metazoa; phylum Chordata; class Actinopteri; order Anguilliformes; family Anguillidae; genus Anguilla; species Anguilla rostrata. Next base: position 37,450,595 of record NC_057936.1, read on the forward strand.
TTGTGTTGATCACCGATCCTTCAATGTATTGTCAATCAGCACAACCCTACAAGAAAGAATGCTGGCAGTGGAGTCCAGACCTCCGCCAAGACACACCAATCTCCCCGCGCATGAACGTGCACAGTACGTCTGGGCAATCCAGTTAGTTTTTGTGATACACTTATTCAGATGGTGGCGCTAGAGGTAATGTCATCGAGTCACCAAAATCAATAGGTTTCTTCCTCTTGGGAACATGAATGTGCACCCCAAAAAAAAAAGCCATTACTTTTCGAGATGCGCTGATCACAAGTTGAAGGTTCGGGCCAGGTGGTGGCGCAATACAAAAGGTCAAAAGGTCACAAAAAACAGTAGGTTTCTTCCTCTGGGGAGCATGAATGCGCACAGTAATTTCCATGGCAATTCAGCCATTGCTTTTCTAGATATGTCTGTTACAGATGGACAGACAAATGGACGGCTGGACGGAGGGACGTGATTGCATAACCTCCTTGGCGGGGGTAATTAGCGGCCTCGCCGGCATGGCGAGGGGGACTCCCGCTAACGTCAGCGCCGGGGGGGCGCGCTTTAAAGCCGTCCCGCCGCCAAGACGGAACCAGCAGCGCGGGCCCGCAGGGTTCCGTCAACATCGCTTCAGAGGCAGCACTGCGACCGCCCGAGAGCTCGGGGACTGTGCTTTCTGTGCAGAGAGACTTCAACTTCAGGAAAATCCTAGAAAATCCCAGAGCAGGGGCAACAAAAAAAAACACAGCCAAACACGGGCAGAACAGTGGGCAGCATATTATGCCATGGAATTTTTACACATGCTGCTACGTTAGGCTTCGTGGAGCAATTCCCATCAATATGACCTAGCTATACAAATTTACTAACTTTTCTTGACAGTCACTACATCTTCCCCAAGGAAAATGTCAAGGGTGTCTGGAATAAAAGGCTGATTCAGCAAAAGAAGAACCGACTACAAAAGAGCAATACAGCGCTCATGTGGTTTAAATACGTGCTTTGATTCTAATTTGTTTTCTTATGTAGCCTAATGCGAAGACACACACATAGACACACACACACAAAGACTGGATGTTTTGCAAACTCTGAAATTATTACAAAGATGACGACAGATGAATCCTGATAAACCCATCTCATTAATCCCATTCAGTTATTTTGGCTGCCACCTGTGAAGGGAGAATGGGAGCGCCTGAGCGACGCTCAGAAACCGACAAGCTTACGCTAGGACACCCGAACCAGACGGCTCAAACCCCATGTCCCAGCGGCCCCTGCGCTCATTCAACCTCATCAATCCCATCAATCCCGCTTACGGATCACATGGTGCGGTCACATCACGGGAACAATCGATAGATCCTCTGTGTTCATTCGAACACATTCGCTACTCACAAACAAACAGGGGCGAGCGGCATCAGCTCCCACCTGACCTTACTAGGCATTAGGGACATTAAAAAAAGACAATAGTTCTTAAATAAACATTCAGTAGGGCATTTTTTATGTTTAAATGTCAACAGTGCTATTTGGCAGTAAACTCCATATAAAACAGTGGTGTTTTTGCAGAGCGGAGCACAGTAGGATTGCTGACAAGTCCCCTGTTGTTCATAAAGCTTGTCCATACGTCCAGAAAAAAAACACACAACCCAATAACGAATCGCCATCTCAGCGCACAGAAACAATCGAGTCGCACTCAGATTCCACAAATAAATTGCTCTTTAGAATGCAAGTGCTAGCCAAACAGCACCTCATTGCTGTGTGTGGTGAAAAATAGAATCAAAAGTGTGGTACAGTTATGACAGTTATTTAACCAACTGTTTAACCAACTGCAAGTGCCCTTTTGCAGTTCACTGACTAAAAAGATCCAGAGAAAACAGAGTTCAATACAAAAATAGCTGCAATGTTGCACCTAGTATAGGCCTAAATCACAAAGTCTTCATTTTATAAGGCACAGTTTCCAAAACATTACAGTGACCACATAAAATGAAGTACTGTATGAGGACTGGCCATTTATCTTTAAAATTTTAACCCCCTCTCCTATTTTAACAAAATGAACCCCCTGAGTATTAAATAACAAAGGGTAAGTGATTGTAGGAAATCCTGACAAACTCACTTTAAGACAAACATCTAGGCTGAATGTTCTCAAAAATTAGCAAATGTTTTTTTGCCAAATTCTTAGTATACAGACCTCTTGGAAATAGTTTCTAATGCAAATGTTTAACATTGCTATCAGGGTGATCACATGGGTGCCAGGCAGAAGGTATTTTGCTCAGAGTCAGCGTGTTTGCACAAGGACTGTGCCCAAGGTAACATGTGCTAACGGCAGCTCCCTGGGGACTGCACTCTTTGCAGGGCTCGTCCACAGACACAAAACTTCTGGTACAATCAGGGAGGCCCGGGCACCCAAACTCCAAAGAAAAGAAGCCACGGGCTGTGCTCAGCAGGCATCGGAGAATGAACTGAGTCAAGCTGAGGCTAGCCGTTGCCTTCCTTAGACTCCGGAGGTGGAGGACTGTTCTGGGATCAGCGGCGGGAGGCCAGAGGGCACGTCAAAGCGCCTCAGTGAAACGAAATCAGGGTCGCGGTTCTCTCGACACGCTGGGCGACGACACGCGTCCAAGCGGCGAGCGGGGCAGGGGTCGCTTCGGGTCACGTGGCAAAAGGGGGCGCGGTCCTCGGCCGGCCACGTGGGCCCGAGAGGCAGCGCACGGGGGCGGGGCAGAGCGGGGGGACCGCCGACGCACGGCAAAGCGAACGTTAGGCCCCGCCCGTCAAACTCCTCAAACCTCAGGCCTGCAGCGTCGCCGTGTCACGTGGTGCATCAAGGCTGGTCCCATAACTCTCACCACCACAGAGGGCTACCCTGGGACAACTCAATAAGCCACACTGCTCTTTTCAGTTACTTATTTAGAACATCAGACCACTGACTGCGGAAATGCCATTAAGCCAAAAAGACCAGACACAGATTTGTAATTCTTTTTCTTTTCATTTATAGCTGCTAAAAATGCCGTAATAGAATACAAGCATGTTTTCTTTTGGCTTTCTAACAATTATTTTCCACTTGACTGGCACAGAGGTGATGTGTGTCAGCGCAAAAATTGAAAAAAATGAAGGAAAAGGTCAGCTTTTCCAGGCCTCCACACACACTCTGCCTGTTCCACTGCATCGGTGTAAAATTGCCCCTGAAGGTGAGGGTGACTGCACACACCCTTCCAAACACTGAGGAAAAGAGCGCTTCCTCAGCAGAGAAAGGGAGGGGGGGGAAAGTGCTTCATTCATGCTAAACAGCAGGATCTTTTCCCATCGGTTACACCAAAAGGAAATAACATGCAATTTCCAGCCGGGACCACAAAGCCCATGTTTAACGCTGCAGTGCAGAGGCTGAGCACTCCATCAGCCAACATGGTGACTCACTGTGAAGCAGGGGAAAGCAAGCGCTGCCGCGTCCCACGTGTTTACAGCAGTCTTCAGCCTCAGAAAAGCGTTTAAGGAGAAATCTATTGCTGATCAGGGAAGCCAGTAAGGCTGTGCAGTAGGCGGGCCGCGGCCCGGAAAGAAGGAGCGGAAGGTCCGTGTCCGCTTGAGAGAGACGGGACTTCATTCAGTGCGAGACTGAAGGCAGAGAGGGGGGCTGCTGCCCAGTTAGAGCAGGGAAACTGGCCTGCTTGTGGCTCCTTCATGCTACATACTCCAGTGCAGAGAGAGAGACAGAGACAAAGACAGAGAGAGAGAGAGACAGAGAGAGAGAGAGAGAGAGAGACAGAGAGAGAGAGAGACAGAGAGAGACAGAGACAGAGAGAGAGCCCAAGGCATATGTAATATACACCCTGCCCCCTAGTCTATTCACACGTGAGAGGGAGTGAAACATCCAAGCATAAAGAGCAGTGACACCCAGAGCCCCTGAGCAAGCAGTGCCACGTTTTCCACCAATGAACCTCCATTTATCTCAGTCCATTCCTCTTCCTCTCCCTCCCTCCCTCGCCACTCCAACCGCAGCAAAATCTTCCGGAAGGAGCGGAAAGCCAGGCGTCCCATAAGCATTACTCAACACGAAGAGGAAAGCCGAAAACATAGCGCGGCGCTAGATAAGCCCGACCGCGTTCGCTGAGCCGCCGCCCGGCTGCTCCTATAAATACACAGCCTTCGGTCCAGCGGGAATTCTCCAGAGTGGAGCTTTAAAAAAAAAAAAAAAGGCCACAACACGATTACAGAACAGGAACTACAAAGCCATAATTGAGTCAAAATGACTGAGGAACCTGAAGGACAGAGCAGATTTGTTTACACAGGGGAAATCCCTCCAACATTACTCATCCAAATTCCCTGCGGGGTGGGGGCACTGACCACAAGGCCCCACCCCCCAGGTCAGGCAGGGGTCATGTTCTGGCACTCAGGGCTTGTTTACGGCAAATAAGAGGACCCTGATCAAGGTGCAGCGGGACCTACTCAAAGCTTCCTGCTCAGGAGCGACCTCGGCTTCGGTGAATGCATTTACATTCATTTGTTCTTCAGTGCGTATTTTTAGTAGAAATAAAACCTTCTAGAACTACCAGTCAAAGGCGGTTCTAAATTACGGACTGCAACTGAAGACAAGGAGGCTTTCACCTTCACACGATGTGTAAATAAACAACATGAAAGCGCTATTCAAAATTCAGCTCCCATTCAGAGATCAGAGAGATAGGAGTAGGTTAGGAAACAGATGATTCTGAGTGGTGCTTCCCACATAATGAGTGGCAGCGGAACAGACACCAATAAATAAGAACAAAAACTGAATCATCTGATGGGGGGGGCGGCGGCATCTAGAGCCAAAGCTCACCCACAGCTTCCTGGAGGGTTTAGCCCCGCCTCCTAACTGCTGATTTTTTTTTTTAACAGCAGGGCAAGCGAGGTCACCCGCGCAGGGGAGCAGGTAGGGCCGAGCTGCCCCGGAACTGACCGCGAAACCCGAACGCCGCCGTGCGAAACGCTACGCCGCGCTAATCGCTCTCCGGCCCCGCGACGAATCGGCGAGAGCCGTTGTTCTTCCCTCCCCACCGGGTCGCACGCACGGCCGAGGGAAGCGGTGTCGGGAGAGAGGGCGGTCGAAAGACAGGGCGACGGGAAGGAGAGCGCATTTCACGTACCGGGGGGCACCGTGGTCCGCGGGTGAGGACAGAAAGCGCGCGCGCGGTGCGTGTGTGTAACGCGTGTGCAAACCCAGTAGCGGACACGCCCCGTGGATTTAATGCCAAGACAACTCTGCAGTCGCGCTGGGGGAGGGGTATAACACAACATCAGCAGCTGCAAAGGTAACCCAGAAAAAAAGGACAACCCCCCCCCCCCCAAACTGATGGTCTGAGCCGCACTATTCATTCAGCTGAGGGAGGGAGGAGGAGGGGGCGCGCATACATCACTGAAACGCAGCTGTGTGTGTACAGCGCGGCGAACGCTTATGGCAGCAGGCTCCGTGCTGCTGCGCACTGAGGCAGGGGGCGTCCCGAATACTCCAGCCCGCACCAAATCACCACCGCTGAACGTGCGCCGAGTGCGCGAACCTGCACTGCGTCGTCTAGGAAGCAGCCCGTCTGAAGTATGCCATTTCCTCCTTCTCAGCTCTGCATTTCTGGAAAGCCTTTAAATTTATAAACGCCAGGGCACCAAGCCAACATCTTTTTTTCCAAGAGCACACGGGCTTCTGAGGTGAAAAATTTAGGGGTGCACAAATGCACCCCAATTAGGAGATGTGCTCCTAAATGATTTTTCCCAGTTAGCTCGCATCAATTTTCAGGAGCAAATTCCCCTAAGACGGGAGCACTTTAGAGCCCAAATGCTTTTCCGCGATTCCTCCTGTGCTCCTCACACAATAAATATGACAACTTAACTGACAGTCTTTACTTCTCCCAGAGGTTCGATAAAACACGCACACATAATAGGCTATGTCAGATATAAAAGACAAGAACAAATGAGGTGCCCCGTGCTGCCCAATGGTGGACTGATGATGCCAAGTACAACATCAGCACTTGTACGGCAACCGGGAGGATGTGTATCAGCTCTATAACGGCAAGTATTTATTTGGACAATATATTTTGTCTTTTCCACAAGTTTCCATATGCACCTAAAGCATTTGGAGGTGGTGTTCAAGTATCTGGCTTTTCATGGGCTCAAGGTGTTCAAGTATCTGGCTTTTCATGGGCTCAAGGTTCAGCCACATGGGGCGACATAGCTCAGGAGGTAAGAGCGGTTGTCTGGCAGTCGGAGGGTTTGCCGGTTCGATCCCCGCCCTGGGCGTGCCAAAGTGTCCTTGAGCAAGACACCTAACCCCTAACTGCTTTGGTGAATGAGAGGCATCAATTGTAAAGCACTTTGGATAAAAGCGCTATATAGATGCAGTCCAGTCCATGTGAGTCAGCTCTGTAACGGCCTGAGCAGCTTCTTCCCTGCTGGGTCGTGCTCTCCATCACGCGGGGTGTGGAGAGGTGCGGGGGTGGCAGGGGTCGGCCCATTCAGCAGGGCCCCAGCTGGCTGCTACACTCAGCCCCAGCCTAATGACAGAGAGCAGCTGGCCCTAAATCACCGCCCCACGCTGCCGCCACATCACGGGTGGGACATGGAGGGGGGGTGGGGCGGGAGACGTGGATAAGACCCCTCATTGAGAACCGTGGGGGACGGGGTGGAGCAGAGGGGCTTTTCACCCGGGTAGCTGGGAGGGCAGACCAGGTACAGCAGGAGGCTTCAGCACAGAGGCTGCACTGGTGCAGTTCCATGGTTTCTGAGTGTGCTCCTGGTCACATCGCTCAAAAGGAAGCAGAAGCAGCAGCAGCAACAGCAGCAGCAGCATCCCTCTACTTTCCCTTTAGAGACTGGCACAGGTTTACCTTTCCTTCATCAAATTAGACATTCAACAGCGGCGTGCCTCGTCCTCCAGCCCCCGGCATGGAGCAAGGCCACATCATCCACGACAGCGTACATTTCGATCCAGGACATTCATAACCACAAGCATAAGACACAACCACGAGATCCCACGATGCACTCTGATGCACAGTCAGTGGACTGTTCTAATGAACCAATCAGCACAGAGGCCTGTTAGCACCTGGCATGATTAGAGGGCAGGCCTTTGTTCCCTGGCTCGGAGGGCCCCAGTAATCCCCAGTCTCTCTCTCTCCAAGAAGGAGCAGAAGGGGGAACCAAGCCCCACCGCCCCAGTGGGGTTAGCATCAAGCAGTTGACGCAACACCGAAGTACGGTGGGAACAGCCAACCGCCCGGGTATCAGAAGCAGCCACAGCGTTATGCAGACCCTGCTCAAGGGCAGAAAACGCCAGCGCTGACTTGGGGCGCCGACACAGGTCGGTCGGTCGCGGACCGGAACCGGCCGGTTTTTGCTCCGTAACGTGCGATTGGTCACCGGGGCAGGTTTGTTTTTATTTCGGCCAATCTGTGTTCCGGGTTTTATGATGTAAGAAACGTGAGCACAGTCCATGCGCAGGCTGCACTGGAACGCTGCCACGATATCTTTCCCAAAATGTCATCCGTCTGGAAACAATACAAAGTGTGTGAGGTGGACATTAAAGGCCTGCTTTTTTTCCAACCTGGGTCTTATTTTCGTAATATTTTTCACCAATACTTTCAGTTCTGGTAGTATTTTACGTAACCGCTACATTATCCAATTTTGGCTTTTTAGATGTTTTTTTCTCTATGTCAGTAGTGTCACCACAGCATCTTTGGGGCAAATCAAGATAGGCTACAGATTCAATGTACCTTCAAGTCCAGGCTATCTAAACCTGTTTTCTGGGAAGTAAAAATGAATGTGAATGTTGAAATTTATTTGAAAAGCATTCATCGAAATTAAAATTAATTCCATTTGAACTTGCAGAATTGCCCGTAAGCCACACTATTCTGTGCGCACGCAAATTTAAATTAGCTCTTCGTCTGTATATTCTGGTTCAAATAAATATAGCCCCCCCCATCAAAGTGATGAGGCTCAAAAACATCCTTATAATAGTCTGATAAATAATTAGCTAGGACAACACATTCAGGATGTGGAATTTCAACATTAGCCTATCTTATAAAGGTAATCCACGTTAAAGGTAAAACACGTCGCCTCTACTTGCACCTTCTGTGGAGCTCACTAGAGAAATCGACTCGTCTGCAGTGACTGTGGCAGATGTCACTCCGTCCATCATTGCACTGAAACGTCTCTTAAGATAAAGCGCTGGTGCAGGTCATGGTGTGAAGCCGTCAAACCTCACTCCTCTGGAAGCAGCAGAGAAAAGATTCAGCCACATTCGATCAGAGCTCCTTCACTGCGTGGCTACGACAACACTATAACAATAATGCTGTTAATAATCATCATTATAATAATGAAAGTATCTGCTTGTATTGGTAATCTATAGAGCATATAAACAATCTTACGTTTTATTAGTTACCTGTTGCTTTTAAAATAAAATAAATAATTTAAAAAAAAACATTAAAAATCAGTCGGCTTTTTAAGTAATCATCAACCGGGATCAGCCATAAAAATTCATGATCAGTGCACCCTAGTGCCAACATTCCAGCCGCCGCTTTTGAATACATGGAGATAATAAAACCGCCAAAGCAGATAGCTGCAATACAATCACTTTCACCAAATGAATACGTATCAAACGGGGGGGTGGGGGGAGTGTTATTTGTACAGTAAAACTGCAAGCTCAAAACACGAGCCAGTCCTTTAACCAGGCATTACATTTTTCCAAGCAGACAACTCAATGCTGCAGCAAATCTCACACTCCTGGGGTCGTTTCAGGCCAGGTACATCCAGCTCCCACGCAGACCTGGGCTGCTCTTCGACGGCACTATATATAACGGCATCACGCTCCATGCTCCCGGACACACCCCCCTCCCCCCCCCCACTCACCGCACATTCTCAGAGGTGAGGAGTACGCAATTTTATTTCCTCACTTGAAGCTGCCGGCGAATTCCGGCTCGTCTGCTGGGGGGGACTGTGCTGGTTACAGTTTAACTTTGTGAAGGAGCACAGCGAGCGCCTGACTGGACGCTGACCCAGACGTCCCCATTGTTCGGAAGAGCTGCCCCATGTTGTGTTTGTTGTAGATTTTTTTTTATGTCTGTCTGGAAAGTAACGGCGGGGGGGCTGCTGGCAAAATATTCTTTCAAGCACATCCAAGTAAGCTGGACAATAATGAATTACAGGACTTTAAGTGTACTACGCTGTAGAAGTGGCTCGAAAGTTCAGCTAGAACTGGGGGAAAAAAACTGGCAGATGAACTAAATTAAACTTGAGTCTCTTAATACCATCACATTCCATTTTAGGCAGCAGCTTGACAAAGCATTTGATTCTCAGCACCTACCCCCTTTGACTTCGGTCTGATGTTCACTGGCATATCTTATGCCAGGGGCAACGAGTCTCCATTGCTGCCACTGCCACATTTTGAGCAATCTCACAAACTGAAGGAAAACGGTCACTTAAAAAGTTTCCATCTCCTATCACCCAGTCTGTTAATAGTTTCAGATGAAGGTTGATCAACCTGCTCTGACCAAACCAACCCACCCCCCCCCCACAGAAAAAAACAGGACAGAGCCCCCCTGCTGAATACCCTCCTGTTCCCGGAGGGTTTATGACACCCGTCCCCAGCCCGTCTAAGAGGATTACCCAGCGCGGGCACTGCAGCCGCCGTTTCTGATGGCGGGCTAATCCACGCATGCAAGCGATCCCTTTGCTCTTATGACATCCGCAGGCGGCTCGGCCGTGACGTAACTCCGAGGGAGGGCGGCGGGGCGAGCGCTCCGCCCGGCCACAGCGTCTGCCGGCCTCATGACTTTAATGTCACTGCTTACCGGGTCGCAAGACGCGCTGCCGCGTGCTCGTTTTCCACACTTCCTGCTTCCTGGTGCGGAAAGTAGCCACGTTTTCCCCGCAGGAAATTAGGCCAAGTCTCTTAAAGAGCAGATTCCGGCTGCCGTTCCCCTCCACTATACGAAACCCAACAGAGATCCCATAAGCATAATGTGCGGAAAGTGAAGACTACCAAGAATGAAGTTGTGATAAAATTCAGTGACACTGTAGTGGGAAGCTCACTCTGTGATTTTGTGTTACTTGCAATCTGACGCTGCATGTCTGCATACATAACATGGACTGGGGGTCTCCACCAACCCTGCGACATGCGCACCAGCCCCTGCTCAGGTGCATCAGTCACTCACAAGCCCTGCCTGAGATCCCCCTGCTCACACCATTTGAGCTGGATAAATTCCAGGTTTCCAAAGATTTGTCTTACCTATTTTAGGAGAAGGAATACTTCAAACGTATGTCAAACTCAGCAAGTATGCTGATGTAAAGTGTGCGTGAGCACATCGAAAACACATACTAAGCATACCAAAAAAGGCCTCAACACATATTGCTCACAATACAGCAGACCAAACTCTGCAAAGCAGGTTGCAATTTCAAAGTACTTTGTTTACTCCAAATAATCCTTACAAAGATATGAAAGTTATACCAGTCTTGTTATCCCTTTAATTTCCCTTTTCCTTTCATTTAATTTTATTTTCCTGTTGTACATTAGTTGCTAAATATTAAGTTGGCTTATTACCATTGTAGTGCATCAGTAAAAACACACTGGCACATCTTGTGAGACACCTTTTTTCTTTTTTTAACAATTGCATCCATTCTCAACGCACTCAAAGAACAGTCAACATACTGGCTAACATCTTTAAAAATTTTTAACCCATTATTTCGCAGATGTTTCGAAGAGATTTCTTTTTAAAGCTTCTATAGTCATCCAAAAAATATTCACAGATGGAAAAAGAGTGGTAGAGACTTCGTCAACTTAAGTTGCCCGCGGGATTAAATGGGTTAATCATTAAACACAATAATTAGTAAACCAATCTGAAATGCAGTGTTGTTCGTTTCTACTCCAGTTCCCACTGCTATTGTGTTAAATCACACAAACAACAGAAGGTTTTTAAATCGTTAGATTCCAGTTTACTCTATCCAGGTTCGGTGGAAACACCAGAGAACTTCGTTTAGGTTCCCAGCCTACCCTTCAGACGCACACGTCTCATAAAAGTTTGTACAGTCTCATGCCCGTTAACTGCAAAGGCCAAAGAACCGATCATGTCGACATAGATCAAACATCAAAAAACAGCTGCAAAGCTAGCGCATATCAGCGACGGACAGTTGTAAACAAAATCGCAACATTTCGCTAAATCGTGTTCACATGCGTTGATCCACGTGCGCTGTCTAGTGTGTATCCCTTACCTCACAAGTTGGTGATCCGACTGAATGTCTTCCCTCCTCATCTTCGTCGGGAGGACCTGTCCGACGTGTCGCCATTATTTTATTCCAAGTTACAAAGGCAACAATCCTTTGGAGCCCACATTGAAGAGAGGAAAAAATCCGAACGCACGCGAGAGTCTGTGCCGGCGCTGTGAAAGTCCTTTTCTAATCCACACCGTCTTCTTTCTTCATTTTGCCGGTTATACAGTTCTGTGATAAACAGATAAAATGTGAGCTGTGACAGACCGCAGAAAACCGACTCCGGTGTGGATTTTGTGCTGCGCGTTTGTCACCATGTCCCACGCAACCAGTCAGTCATTAATTCTTCCCACTCCCACAGCAAGGAAAGTGTACTAAATGACCATAGGTATTACATTGGAGGAAACGTTTTTTAATTACTTCTTTCAATTCACTGGTTACAATTTACTGAGTATATACATTTACGATCTTAAATGTGACACAAAGACCGTAAACTAACAATTTAGATGAAGTAGCTGCTAGCTAGCAAGGTAACACAATCTATTCATCCAGCAGGCTAACTTAGCCTGACACACACAGGGAAAACTGCGGGGCACATCCTCTTGTCAGGCAACGCAGCTAAACTTAACGCACTTGCAAGTTCAACTAGGCTACCGACTGTGTATAGTTACACTGCAAACTTCCACATGAGACAGACGTAAAATACCTGTTGTTTTATAACGTAAGCTGTTCGGCTTGGTACACAATTTGCGTGGCCAGTAGAGCTAGCTGGTAGCTAGTCGTGTAGCAAACTAGCTAAATCTTACTGCTTTCGTACTTACGGCTGGTTGTGTAACACGGTTATTTAAATGTACAGCTAACGTTAACTAGTTAGCTATGATACATACCTTGCATGATCAGTATTGTAAAGAGAGAGTTGGTCAAACCTGAACTATTTTGTCAGCAGCTGTTCTTCGCACTAATTCAAGTTTTTAAGTCCTTATCATGTTTTGTTGTCGAATCCAGTGTTTGATAGCTGGGTATATATCACGTCAACATATAAACTAACATTAACTAACGTAAGTTATCACAGATACCTGACTTTTACTTTAAATTCTGGAATTTACGAGCTCGCCACTTACACTTAAAATATTATTCAAATGTAGCCATTATTGTTCACCAAAACAAATCTAGCGCAATAATCCCATCTTTCCTTCTGGATGAACTGGATGGTAACTTTGGCCACATATATTCCCCAAAACCACCAACCAGTTCAAAAACCAGTGCGTGGCCGGAATCGCGGATTTCTCCCGCGTCAGGCTCGGTGTTGGTCAAGCCGCTGGTGAGGCAACAACCAAGCTAACTTAGCCATTCATCTTGTGTTGGGAAGCCAATGTTAGCCTACTTGCTAGTTAGCTAGCGAGGCTAGATCGATAGTGTGTTAGCTTGCGTCCCTGTTAGTTAGCCACCGCTCATGTAGTGTAACGTCAGCTAAGGCTACTTTCTTTTGCAACCACCATATTTTATTTATCAAGCAAGTTGACACACAACAAGCCACATTTTCACCACCGTAACGAATAAAATACTACTAAATATAATATTTATGGAATGTCAATTCCTAATGATACCAATGGTATATATAGCGTACACAATTATATGCATATACCGAATAATGCAGCTTCTGACCGTGGAGGACGAAAATGAGAACGTTAGGAGTAACCTACCTGCTACAAATCCAATGGGGTGGCAATGTGAGAAGATAATTCATTTTCCCAATTAAAAAAGATAAAAAAGCAATCCATTAGCTGATTAAATTTGTGCTGAATACTCCTTCTGTATTCAGTCCAGGTGACTGTTCGATGAAATAGTTAGCAAGATAGACAACATTAGTTAGCGCCAACATAAGCCAGCAAGCTGGTTTCTTTCACTAGCCAATGGCTAGCAGCTAAGTTAGCTAGCTAATGTTACTAACGTTAGCGCTTGCTACCTGTTAGGGAAAAATACACCGAAATACATTGGTGAGCGCCGACTGGAAAACATTTTCTCCCAGTTTGAACGAAATTTCCCACATCACATAAATATTTGCGACCAAATGTTATATAGTCTATTAACATCGTGTATTCATGAAAAAGAATAGAATTCGACTAAAAGTAATTTTCCCAAATCTTTCCCCTTGTCCCCGTTGTTGGAGCGCCGCACTGGATTGAGGTACAGATCAGTCTCAGATTCCATAGAAACACCGCCCCTCTCCTCGCCCGCGCCGCGAATATCCAATCACATTCGGCTTGTAAATTCGCAATTCAAACTCAGCCAACCGAGTTTATTTTTACATAAGTTTTCGAGTCGTACTTTAGAGTTCGGAGTAATTGCTTTACGTATCGGCCAATATTTCTTCCAGAATGCTCGAACAATAATCGCACCTCATTGTATTACTACAGCCGGACAATACTGTCTAATTACCAGTAGTAATTACAAATAATTTCCGAAATTCTGCTGAATTGTTTACAACTGAGTGCCAACTTGAAAATAATATGTTTTTCAAATGCTCCAGGTTGGACAATAAGACCACATTATCATTTGTGTCCTAAAAGTATAACCTTCATCTCAGAAATCGAAGAAACAAATAGCCTAACTGATTGAATATATCCAGAATGGAGAAAGCCCATCGAAACACTGGCAATGGACAGTGCCACTGCTTTGCAATTGTTGCAGAAAGGCAGTGATAGTGTTTCAGTACAGTTCTTGTGTTGTAACAGAAACATTTCAGAGGGAAATACTATTTTCTGCACAAAATGGACAACCGCTACGTTGACCAGGTCGATCTCACTATATGCGGGCTAACGGTCGGGTAACTACCATGTTGGCTCAGCAGGAAACAGCCCACTTCAGGGAAAAGGCAGAGACACAGTGCACTGTATGGCGCTAGTACTACTTGTTTTGGAGTGGATGCAGGCTAAAACAGGACATGTCTATGGACAGGTATGAGCGTAAAGGAGTTGAACAGGAAGGAGTAGATTTGTGGGTCTTTTATCTGTGTAATGGTCCTGGCTGGCAGGGAGACCAGCCAGAGAGGGATGTTACAGTAGTTCAAATAGGAATAAAACCTCAAACCTTGCCGTGAGGACAGGCATTGTGTGGCTGTCTCTCTTTTACGCCTCATTTTGGGTCATTCCATTAAGAGTCAATGTGTATCTTCTTATAAACCCTGGAATGCAAGTAGGATATTGGTGTTAGTAAGTTAGTAAGATATTGGTGTTAGTAATGGGATGGAGTGTAGCACAGTGGGTAAGGAACTGGGCTTGTAACCGAAAGGTCGCAAGTACACTGTCGTTGTACCCTTGAGCAAGGTACTTAAGCGAAATTGCTTCAGTATATATCCAGCTGTATAAATGGATACAATGTAAAATGCTATGTAAAAGTTGTGTAAGTCGCTCTGGATAAGAGCGTCTGCTAAATGCCTGTAATGTAATGTAATGTCATGTAAGTACTCAGGACATTTCAGAATGTTGTGTCAAGAGTTGACATCCCCTGCTCATGAACTGAAAGCGAAAATGCTCATCTCGCACTATACAGTACAGTGAGAATGCTGTAAGTGAGAAATTAGCAGGAATAGAGTGACCTGACTTGTTTCTCTGTTGCGCCTAGATTTGGGCAAAATTAACTGAAATGTTGCAGTGGGGATGAGTTGTGGGATGGGGAATGGTGCATATGTCAGTTTTTAATTTTGTAATTTTTAGTTTTGGCAACCTACTGTGAATCCTTATTTAAACATGAAGATGTATATTACATGTCAGCCTTGGTGTGTGTGTCTGTTTGGCTGATATGAGTTCTGCATCCACAATAATATCCCCCTTATCCGCTTGCATACAGTGTGCAGAATGACATCTGACAGGATGTCCTTGGAACTTCTGGGCATCGAGGGGTTGGAATTCCCTTCCTCTAGGTCTAAGACAAGTACACTGTTAGTTTCCTGCACAAGCTTGAAAGAGCAGTAAAACACAATCTGTCTAATAGCTCCTCTCTTCAGTTGTGAAATTACTCTCTCAAACACAGAAGACTCTTTGTCAACAGCAGATTGAGAGGAATCTGGTCTTGTGAAAAATCATTTAGTCTGGTTCTTGGCATGGTATAATATTTCAACTTGATATTTTAACTTGATCATTATTGTCAGATTGGATGTTTCCAAAAAAAAATATCACCATATCATTATTCATAGCCACAGCTGAATACAGTACATTCAACATCATAAAATTTGGTTTGGATGGTTCATGATTCATGTGTTTTAGTAGATGTGTAAAAATTCAGATAGCCATTGTCAATTCAGAACGGCATGAAATAATATATAAAAAGTCACTTAAAAAAACATTGCAAACAGCACAGTATATTGACAGATAATTACCCTTATGCTCCCATATTGATCTGATGAGACTAGCTCACCAAGCAAAATTTTGTTTCAAAAAAGTTTAATCAGTGCTAAAATGAAATATATTTTCAGTTTTTTCTTTTAAATCATATGCTCTCAGGCTCATCTATTGTGCTTTTCCTACCAAAATGAACATTTATTTATTTATTTATTTATTTATTTATTTATTTATTTATTTATTCTCAAATTAATTTTATAATATGCATGTGATTTTAAAACTAGGGTTTTACTTAATACAGCATGTCTTAATAAAAGTACATATTCCTGGTTACATTTACACCACAATGGCAGAAGGAAAAGTGTTTCTCGTTGTGGCATTATTGAGTACCAAAGCAAAATGAATCAAGTTACTCATCAAGTACTTACTTTTTTATTATGCAGTGTAATTACAATAGCCATAGTACAGTTGCCTAGGGGCCAGTCAGAGGCTGTCTTCTAATTTTGAATGTTTATAAAGCTTTTTATTTCAGTTCAATAGCTCTTACTTATCCCTCTAAATGAATTACTACTTTGTATTAATTGTCAGGCGCTCTTTACCATATTATTTTGACAAATAGGGCATCATTGCCACATGGGACTCTTCTGTGCATGAAAAGATGCCATAGCTTCTGTGGACAAAGACAAAGGATGACAGTGTTCTGTTTGCATGCCCCTCACCGACACAATGCTGGGGGACAATAGGAGGGCTCTTTCCACCCAAGCTTAAAATACTCTCTTGCTCAAGACTGCAGACCTGTCTGCCATTGTTTAAGTGTCTGATCGACTGACACCCAGAACAATGTGCAATTTATCCCAGGCAAACTCATTTAAATGGCGATATCTACACAAATGAATACATTTAACAGAGACATCTTCTTTTCATTTCACTCCATGAATCATGGCCTCAATTTTCTGAAAATTAAAAAAAAGAGCTGAGAACATCTGAAATCGCTAAATTTTTATAACATTTGAAAGGATTATGACAAAGCATGTAACTTAATCCCAGTAAATAGTCTTTTCAAGCAGAATGCAGAAAACATCCATGTTTATTTTAATATCCAATAGCCCATTAATTCAAAATATTACTTTTTACTGCTTGCTTTGCATGTGCATACATTCCTTCTCATTATCATATATTAAATGTTATTTGTTTAAATGTGGCGGTAGCTCATTTCAAGCCCTCACAGAGCTCAAGGGGAATATTTGTGGGACATGGGTCAAGTTTGATCTTTCCTGCATTAACATGCTTCAGACAGCTAGACATTCATGGTCTTGCATGGAATTATTTAAACTCATATTTAAAATCTCATGGCTTGAATCCAGGCTTTTCAGAGTTCTCCTATCGCTCTTACCAACAGAGTCACATACAGACTTTACACAGCGTGACTCCTTCCAACTTTGGATCTCCAAAACACCCTCTTTCATCCTCTGTCTTTTTCCCCTCAGAGAGGCACAGGAATGCAGAGCTAGCATGACCCCTATCACACATTGATTAGTGACCACACCAGGGCCCAGAAGAGGCAGTGGGCAGCGACGGGTCCCCTTAGCTCTCGCACAACAAATGTATGGCAGGATTACTGGAATCACATGATGCATAAGTTCACAGCATGGTCGTGGCGGATACAAGATGGCTGGAACTTGGGGCAAGCAGAGCTCCTATATTAGACCTGCCAAGCCTACTTCCCAACATTGTGAATTGACTGTCAACTATTACCCCATGATCACCACAGATAATAGCTGACAGTCAATTCACAATGTTGGGCTAAGATGCAATTTCATTGTGGACTCACAGTAAACTAGGTCAGGAAGTGGTAGGCAGGTAAACTGTAATTTGTGCTTATTTCTAATGAAAATAAATGCACAAGCCACTATGTACAAAAAAATAAACAAGTGATTCATAGGACTGGTGTGTTAAAACAAAAGTAAAAACACATTTTTTGGACTTTTGGAAAATAATAAGAGTGATGAACTGTAGAGTTGAGGTTTTTGCTTTAATAAATGTTTGTAGTGTAGATACACTGAGAAGCAATCTACTGGAGCAAAATGAACTGTTTGAGATTTTAACAGTCTGGCTGAAATATGCAGTAGAAGATACATTGTCTTGATTAATGGGGTTCTTTGAATGATGATAAAGGAGGGAGTCATAGTTCCTAATACAACAAATATGTTAAATGGAGTCAGTGGGTGTGTACTAAGAGACGTCTGGTAGGCAGAAGATGATTTGATTTGATTTTATCATCTGTCCTAGTGTGGTGTGGAGTATGCCACTCAAGCACTCTACAGTATAATCACCAAATGTGGTCAGCCTACATGTCTATATTCGTACATCTGTGCTTTCTTTATAATATTATGGCTCTGTATGAAATGATCGACAAAAAAATTGCAAATGAGCCAGGTCCATGGGGATAATCAGATTTAGAACTACTTTCCAAGCCTGGAAAACACAGATGATTCATTTACATTTGTTTACCACATGTAAGAAATATATTTTTCTGAGTCCACATGCTCTGCAGGCCTCAGCTAACCTGAGAAAAGAGAAAAGAAACAAAAACATCTGCGAGTTCTCGGGTCTCCAGTCTTAGACTTCGGCACAGAGAGGCCACCTGTTCCTCAGATTCTCCAGCCTTTTGTTCCAGGGGTCACCCCTGCAAGAGTATCCCACAATGCCCTCCTTCCCATGGAGCTCCTTTCAGTCATGCACTCTGGGTCGCGCCATAGCTCTGGGTGGGGTGTCGGTGGGGGGGGGGGGGGATTGGGGGTGGCGGGGTTGGGGGTGTGGCTGAAGTGTTCTCTTTATTCGCAGCTCAAATGAGGACATGCAGAGCCAGGGAATTCCTTTGGGAATTAATGATCATAAAAAGTATGCTGCCAACTTAACAACGGTGCTGCAGCATGCTGGGAAAAAAAACTACTAGAGTCCCTTGCCGCCCTCCTCCCCCCCCCACCCCCCGCCCCCCCACAGCCACTTGGGAATACACATAAAATATTTTATTGAGTGAAGACCTTTTTTTAGAACAACTGTCTATTTTGTAATTGTTCAAATTCTAGTCTGGTTTGTTGTACTTAAAGCTCTACTGTTTGTGAAGGAGCACTCTAAGAGACTTCAGCTCTGCATAATGTAAACCTGCAGAAATTCATTCAAGTCTATGTGAAAATATGTGCAGTATTCTTGAAATAGAAACAAAAAAGAAGTTCTATTTTCAACAGCAAGAATTAACTGAAGACTGGGAACTGTTATCCTAACCACAATCAATACTACAATCAACAAAGCAGTTTATCTGTTTTATAAAACAGCTGATCCAGTCATCAAATAAACCTCTTACAGCGGTTTACTGTGCTTCTTTAGCAGGCTCTTAAAGGAAGGGAAAAAGCCTCACAGATTTGTTGAAAAACCATTATTACAAAACTACACAACACGTACACTCATTTTCTTTTACTGTACACTGAAATAGACCTTCTTTGTTAATCCCTAAACCTGGATTTGTATTTTCAGGTGCACAACAATTCAAAGAACAACTTGGTTTTTTTTTTCTCTCTCCTTTGTGAATTCAGTCTTTCAGTCCAGCACCCTACTTTTCAGAAAATTTGCTCACTGGCCTAATGGTGTGTTATGAAAGCCTCCATGCGAGAGCTCAATTGGCCCTTTTGTGCAGGCCTGCAGATCCCCTTCAAGGTGAGAAACAATGGCAACCGGGTTCCCAGGGAGGCCCGATGCATTTAGCACAGAGGTAAGTAACCATGTCCGTGTGCTGATGTCGATAAGGGACGAGAGAATGGGCCGTGAAAACAAAGGGTCACATTGTTAATGCTGCTGCATGGATTTAAGGCCTACAATGCCCCGTGATCCAGCAGTGTGAGCGACTGCTTTCCCTGGCTAATACCTACCTGCTCATCATTGGTCCTGTTGTAACTGAGAAGTCACAACCTCCCCCCACTTCATCAAATTATTTCATGCCACAGGAAAAGAAAACAACAAGAAACGATGACATCCAGTGATTAAAAAGGGTGACCATAAAAGCTATTTATAAAAATGAACTGTTAAATGTTAAGTTAAGTTTTTTTAGTGTGTTTAGGCAGAGCCATTTAATAGCTTAATTTATTAAGAATCATTCTTATACTTCTATTGTAGGCTATATATCAATAATTGCTGGTAGGTAAGCAAGGCAGGTACAGGGACTAGAACTTTAAATTAAAATGCAGTTGAGTTTTGTCAAAATATGCCTGAGCAAAAATACATGTTGATTTGCTTAAAACTGGCAAAGCTGGTTAAGGAGTGTTGCTTCTAGGTACCAATTTGCAAAATGAAGAAGTTACAAAACAAGCCACCATGATCTAGATTCTGCAGTTGAACTGAACCCAGATTTCAAATAACAGAGGTTATGTATGTGCTGTTGTCACCTTGTTATACTAATGTTCAGCAATGTGAGTTATGCCAACGGAAGCCATAGACTTTTTCCCCCTCATTAAAATAAATGAACTGGTACGTGGTGGTCTTATCTTTAAAAGACCTAACTTCAAATTTATTCATAATGAATTAGGACTATGAGCCTGGCAAAAAGTACTTGATACATACAAATCATATCTGGCACAAATATTTGGAAACTCGGCTGGAAATGACTGTCCAGGGATTACCTCTCCTGTGTGAACAGGAACTCAACATGGACATTCAGTTGAGTGATTAAGAAACAGCTCGTGTTACTGAACTCTCTCAATCACATGACTGATAACTGCACATTCCTTCAGATTAGTTGTCTCCTCACACAGATTAAGGTGAAATGCATACACTTAATTTATGCTGGAAACAAATCTGAGAGGTTCCATTCCAAGTCACAACAGAAAACTGTCAACCACTCTCCACTCAACAGTACAATATTTTGGTAGATTAAAGGTCAATAAAATGACAATGCAAAAATATACATATAAAAAAAATATATGGTGTCATCTGATGCAGTGCAGGTACAAAATGTACCCCTCAGAACAACTTGTGAAAATCAGGTAGCATTTTACTCATTGTGATACCTAGTGATAATCAATCAGAGAGTAAATACCATAAATGTCTGGTAGGTGGTTATCTATTCTTTCCCTAATTGTCTCCAGCAGTGTAATAAAAATATATAAAAGGTTTTGTGTGTGACAGGCTGGTAATCCTGTGGAGGCTGCAGAGAGAGAGCGAGCTATCCATTGGGAGGTCTGAAATCAAGTGCGTTACCAGGCTGTGTCTTTTCTCATCTTGGACACATATGCAACTACAGATTTTAACAAATTGTAGAAGGCCAACAGGGCATGGCAATAGTGTCAAAGAGGTACATCTTTTTTAATTTGTATTTTATCCCTGATTTTATCCCATTTTTCCCAACCTTGAGCTCGCTGATCTCCTGCCAGCAACCCCTCTCGCCGCCTTCAGGAGGAGATGGCCGACACGTGACTCCTCCCATTCACGTGATGTATATTCTCACTATTTTCCACGCTGCAGATGCACCACCAATCATAACTGCCCATGTTGTTGGAGGATAACAAGGTCAGCATATTCTCGGTTTGTGCGTCCAGGCACCTGGTCTGACTAGGAGTGGCTGCTAGAGAATGATGAGACCAACAGAACGAGCTGGCTTATCGCCTATCACTTTTTTGGTGAGGCTGAGCCAATTGTGCCTTGCCAATGCAGAACTCTGGCCATAGCCGGCAATGGCACAGCCAAGACTCAAACACCCAGACTCGGGGCTCACGCTCTAAAGAGGTTACATCTTCAGTAAAATTTTTCCCGCATGCCATCATACCCTCACTTAGAATGGGACAGTTTTAGGCTCACGGTATTTACAGTACCTTACTTACCTTGTGGTCTTTCACAGTGGAACCTTACAGCATAAATCTGCTTGAACACGCAACTTTCGCATGTACAATATCACATTGCCTTACAGTCACTACAGTCACTAGCAGCCACTCTTATCCAGCGCAATGCTTAGGAGTGGAGAATCAGTGTTACTATCAGGAGTATCTATTACAGATGAATGCTTGAGCTGTGTACTGGTACATCTTACCTGTAGGTCACCTATACCTGATGTGAAATGCAGGTGGCGCCATATGACTCAGGCCAAAATTAAGTCAGCCAATCACAGATATACAATAGTTGGTTGGCTCAGAGCCCATGCGAGGTTATCTTCTGGTAAGTAAAATAAACAGAGAGGTTTCAGCCCACTTTGGCCTTGTTCCACGCCAGAAAATAAACATTTCACCTTTCAAGCTGTACATCAAATTACACACATAAATCAGCATCACTCTCAACAGTATGCTTCAATTGTTGTCTCTGAAAGATGGGAAAAAAACAACAAACCTATGCAAGAAACATATTTCTCCATCATAAGTTAAGCAAAATGAGATATCTGGTATGCCACCTTTCCAGGTCATTTATAAACGAGGGCAGTAGCTGGAGACATAGGAAAGCTCAGCAATGAAGATGTACGGACACCAGTAGTATTTCAGCCCTACTGAGACCCAGACAGCTGAAAAGCAAAATGTGACCTATTACTTTTTATTACACCCATATCGCCACAGCAGGGTCAGTACGCTCCAGGCCTCAGAGACTAGGCCAGTAGACAGGCATGGCCTCGCTGAATGGGTGTGACTTCTTCTGGACCTGCAGTTGTGCTGAATGATGTGAGTGGATGGAAAACACATTCAAACCCCCCAACCACAAAGATCCTCGGATCAATAATCCGATTTGTCGAGCACCCGCCTGCATCCCTGACCAAAAACCCAGGGAACACGATTCCCCTTGTTCCCCAGAGATAAGAGGATATGCTCTCAGTCTCAAACATTAACTTCATACCGCCAACACCAGAATCAGACCATCAGAGCAGAAATCATTCTGTACAGTAATGTTTTCAAGGGCAAGTATTCCGACATGGTCAAATTCCAGAAGAGTATGGAACCCGTAGTCTGACTCTGAAACATTTAAACAAATCTCAGGCTGTGGACAATGCTTACAGTGGGGGAAAAAATACTTAAGGCATGAGTTTGACCCAAGGAACAAATTCCATTCCTACTGGTCAGGCACTGGAAAAGAAGACTCTTGACAGACTGAAGCAAAGAAAACTGTCAGCATTCACAAGCTAAATAAAAGGACTGTACCCTGTGCTCACCCTCTCTCTCCTGGTGAACACTGCCTATTCTTACTTGAGGGTCTTGTTTTCACCAGCTCTGCGCTCAGGAACATTTTGTTCTGGTGGAATTGCAAGGCGCACCCCCCCCCCACAGAACACACATTTCAGTTTTACAACAACCCTCTCCAGGGAGGATCATTTACCATCACATCAATGCTGCCAATTCATTCGCACCCTATTCTCTAAGTATTCGGTCTCTACCCTTTCTCTACCCTATTACAGAATCTGCCACGAAAACAATCAAAAATCAGATTGGAACTTTGTATAAGACCCTGTTTATTAGACTAACCATACTCATGTAATAATAATGTTGCATTTACATATTATAAAAGACAATAGGTTATATCAGTTCATATTGAGGGCAATTGCATGCTACGTGGATTTCTTTGATTAGAGACCACAGTATACACCAGCAGTTATGTCGCCATACCCAAGCTAAAATAAACCAGACCTTTGGTGTTAAAATGAAATGTAAATGAAAAAAAAAGAATGTTATGTCTAAATCGTCACAGGAATTTCATATATAGAGATGATGGAAAAAATGTAAATCCTTATCCCATCAGCCTGTCGGCCAACTGACGATTACATAACCAGAATGTTTTTGCTTCAGATGTCCACGTTCAATCATCTGGAGTACAGTATAACACATTACTTAGGGGAGATATGTCCTTGTGTGCGCCGACTCCATGATTCCTCACTGTGTTCCAGTATCACACAACTCCATTCACACACATACACACGCGCATGCCTGGACGCTGCACTCACGGACAGGTACCTCATGTGCACACTCAGTTGCACTCACATTACAACTCTTAGCACACACGTATACACGAACAAGCAAATTTCTCTAATGCACAGGTGCTTAACACATGTATCTGCATACATGCACACAGACAACCGGATCTGCTAGAAATTGTTGCGGACTGTAGATATAAATAGCTGAGAGATAAAAAATGAACCTAAAACTGAGGTGAAAGGATATTAGTAAAATGTGGTATAATACTCCCACTCCTTTCAGACAGTCCCCAGAATGATTCAGACATTCAGCAATGGAAAACTCCATGTATTCAAAATTTATTTACAATGAATTCAGTGTAAATCAGTTCAATAAATCTACTTATTAGCCTGTAACTTGTACACATTATATCTGTATAAAACTATTCGATTTGAACCACATGAATTTAGAACAAAGGATAGGCAGTAGTACACCCAGCCCTTAGACATCACAATATTTATACTGAAGATAAATTTGTAGATTGTCAAAAGGCACAATATCACATTACAAAATTAGAACATACCGTAGGCTTTAGAATGTCAAGTTAATTCAATAAACCTCAAATAAGCTGAGGAACTGACAACTGTATCATTTTTAAATTGGCAGACATTTCCATATTAATTTCACTGTCAAGTAAGCACGTTGTAGGCAGCATGGAAAAAGTTCACAGCATAAAAAATAGTTTTAAAAAAACAGAATTTTATATTTGCCTTTTTTTGTAATCTTAAAGGCACATCAGGAGCATTGCTATACACTGGAGTACACATTATGGCAGCAAAAGGGTTTAAACCAATCCTTAGAGCAATAGAGTTTCAGTGGTAAGTCCAAATGTCACGAGAAAGTCAGTGGTATTTTCCAAAGGCTGCTGTTTGTGGTCCTCAAATCTTGTACTTCATCTTCCCTTGTTCACTAATTACACATATATGCTTGGGGGAGAGAAGAAGAAAAACTTTCTGAGTTAAAATATTCAATTACACATTTGGTGCTTTGCTTGTTTGTTAAATGTTAATGAAATCTGTTTAACACTGCGTGTCACCTTAAATAAATCACATGAAAGGCAATGTGCTTATCTCTGAAGCCTTCTGCTCTTTGGCAAAAAAATGAGCAGAACAGAAATGCAGCCCTATAGTGGGCTTACCCAACAACTGTGATGTGTTGATTAGAGATAATGGAAAGAAGGAGAAGACTGGAATGTCAGATGAATATACCGAAAAGCCAAAACATGTCTTAGCTCTCCTCTCCATTGTAGAACATACACATCATGTTTTTCACTTTGTTACTGAAGCTCATGCATACATGCTTACCAGGTGAAAATAGCAACAGGAACAGAATAATTGACAGTCATGGTATGATCTGGAGCGTGCAAAACCTCAGAATGCAACCATTTGTTGTTAAGGAGGTTTAATAATAATAAAAAAATCATCAATCATCTATAAATTCCTGATATCAGTGATTTTTTTGTTCTGTGCGCAGGACAATAAGTGTGATACGGACGTGTAGCTGCAAAGCCCTTAAGCTTAGCATCAGATAGATAAGAAAAGCTGACCTTTAACATCCCACCCTTCCGCCTTCCTTCCAATACACAGAATCAATGCGTCACAGCAGGATGCCAAGTTTGGAAAACACTGACAGAGATGTTCAAATCCACTTTAGATAATTACCAAGGAGCACCTCACAGATAAACACCATGCATTCAATTTGGACAAGTTTTCAGTTAAAACCCCCACTCCCAATAAAAAAAAAAAGTTTGGAAAGAAAACCTGCAGTAGTTTCAGAGAGACACTTAAAATCTAATGGCATTTTAACTAAAGAACTATACCCACCATCGATATGTGCTGGTACCCACGTGCACATGTTTACAATGCAGAAATCTCACTTCCTCACTTCAGTATTGCACTAACCTTAATGCAAGTTGTACGAAATGACAGAGGTTTGAATGCCACTGTAAATTATAATAGGCGCCAAAATCAATCTGTATGCAGACTTTCTGTCTTCCTCCTTGGTGTATGCCTATTGCAGAGCATGATGGGACTTATTTTATAAATATGGCATTAAAAAGAAAAACACATTAAGCAGATAATTTTGTACATGCTGGAGCTGGAGTACCTTATCCAAAGTCTGATACAAGAGTGAGAGGGACGATAACAATATATTAAGTATGAGGAAAAACAATTTAAATATTACACTGATTGATTTTACAGTAAAAGTGTGTGAGAAACCTGTTTTCAAGCTTTTGGGCTCTGCTCATTGTATGTTGTGAAACAGCTCTGTTTCTGTTTTCTGATTTGCCAATAATGGTTCTGGCCACATATTCACTGTATATATCACTGATATTAATAAATAAGCAATCATTATTAATTATGAATTAATTGGATAATAAACTACAGCACCTAAATCTGTTGTGCTTGTCCACAGTAGCACCTGGTGAATATAAATATGCGGTTTGGGCAAACAGGATAGAGTCTATATGTAAAACATGTGCACAGTGTATTTGTTTATGCAAATCCATCAGGGAATACCTGTTTGGCAATTTCAGTTCCCTTCAGGTCAGGTTTCTCATGAAGAGAGGCAAACTGTCTGTTCCCTCCTGTTTGTCACACTTAAGTTCTGTTTTTAAACACCACATTCAAGGCGTGGGACATCAAGGTGTCTTTTGGTTACAGACATCAATTAAATAAATCTTTTCAAGAACGAGTGGGATTTGATGTGATTGAGTGGATTGTCTTACATTGAGGTCTCGGAAATACTCGTTGTAGTCCAAGGCGTAACCAACGACGAAATGATTTGGGATCTCAAATCCCACATCTGTTGAGACAAATAAACAGAAGCGTAGATAGCATTTAGCTGACAAGGATTATCGTGCAAATTAAATCAGATGAAACAAAACAAACAAACAAAAAAACAAGACATGTATTCTCCGTTTGGAGAAACATCAAGACAGATTAACACTATAAGAGTACTCACCGTTATATTTTTCAGTAAACAATTCATATTCTGACTACTAGTACACTGAAGATGAACACAATGTTCCCCAAATGCCAAGACCTGTGAGAGAAAATGAGAGCTACATACAGTCAGGAAGACTTCCAACTCCATTGGGCACCCTCTTCACCAGCAAACTGAAACAGAAACAGTGGAACACTCACAACACTACTCTACAGAAACAGAGGATTAATAAAAGAGAACAGGATGTGCTCCACCAATCAAAGATGTGCTCCTCCAAACAAGGAGCATGTGGTTAATAAGGTACAGAACAATGTTGATGGCGATTGGGAGATAATTTTAAATTCCCTGGCAATATTCAAGAGGTACAGCCTGAAGGTACCCTCCCATTACTGTTGCCATTGTTCTATGTTATAAGCAATATACTCCATGATTGGTGGAACTCCTGTTTGGTTTCTGTGGAAAAGGTAATGTCCTATCCGTTTATTATTATCCTTGCAAAAACTCAGAAAATGTTCAGTGTTACAACACAGCGCAGTTTCAAAGTCTAAAATAAGTAGTGCCTAATCGGTCATTCTTTTCCGCCACTCTCTCTACTAATGTTCATTTTTATGACCCTCTGCTCAAAGTGCCAGAAGGCCAGTGACATGCCACCATAGCCTGTGACCTCTGCGGTACACCCCCTGACTCAGGAGCTTGCACTTACCCGGCCACTCTCACCATCTTTGGCTGGAAGGCCTCAACGTGCTTCAGAAGAGCCTTCATGGTCTTTCCAGTGTCCACTATAGCCTGCAGGGAGAGAGGACATTATAATTACCTTAGTGTGTCTTGAAGTGTGTGTGTGTGTGTGTGTGTGTGTGTGTCAGGAAGTGTGTGCATGTACAGAACCAGAATAAGAACAAACCACAAACAAAAATGAAAGATTTGCTAATATCACATGCCAGACATTTCAAATCATCCATGAACTATTGTTCACCCAAAAACACACCCGCTCCTTCTGTTCTGAAAAACCAGCGGCTACATTATGCTCAATTTGTCCACTGTTCATGTGTTTGTCATGCGTTTTCCCCAGCAATTGCATCTAGATCAAAGAAGGTGTCAGGCACAGGCAGGAGGATTTCCAAAGGCCTTGGTAACAAATCTCACTACAGAGGGATCAGTTGTCAGAGCAGTTGTTTTTTGTCGAAGACGGACAGTGGCACCTTTTGCCATGTCTCATTTCTTTGTGTTCAGACCGCAGGCCGTCAATATAAGACATAATTATACCCCTCCACGGTTACCGCATGTGCATGAAGGCTTCTGCTTACCAGAAACCAGCCACTGTGTGCATAACCAAAATACCCTGCAATGTAACCTGTTTTACAAGCTCAGGTTATGAAACAAAAAGGACTCATCAATCAGAAGCAATTATGAAAATGTGATGAACTTCCCCATGCTTAGCTGTCACAAACATTTTCATCAGCCGCTGTCATCACCTCTGATGACAGAAGAAACAAACACACTGTTTTCAGATGGGTGATGGGTGACAAGGTTTGGAAAATAATTGTTTTGCAGACAAGCAACCAAAATACCAAATTTCATTTGGACTTCTCTGCGGAAAACTACAGGAAGCCCCAAAGACAAATTTACAATGAATGGGAAGATATTACCACAACACAGAAACTAGGTCAGACATATTAAAGCAACAATAACTTTTAAATAGATGATAAGGACTGAAATTAGATGATTTACTTTGAAGTTTGTGCAGCTTCAGTATCTCATTAGATATATAGCAGAAGTTCTTTGACTACTGAACCAATTTATTTGATACACTGTCCAAAATAACAACTCTATTCTTTGTTTTCCATCTGTTGAAAAGGAAGTTTCTGCACATTTTAAAGAGGGACTTATTTGAGCAGAAATGTCAAATGTAAAAAAAAAACTTGTTTCTGTTCTGTGCTGGCTGCAAACAGTTATGTGATGTGTTGTGATGACCTGTAAATTATGAATCCTGCTGTAATTGTGGTCATGCCCCTGGGACACAGAATGAGAAATAAGCCAAACACTGACTGACTGAATGAGCAGCACAATAAAAAGTATTACATTAACACTTTTACTTTTACATTTGCAGAAACTGTCGTGCTGTACATTGAAGGTACACATTTTTAAGACCGATTTTTGAGACCTATGCAATAATAACAATATATACATACGTGTGTGTGTGTGAATTCTCAGAACGTCCTCCTTGCATATGTGAGTGACAGTATGTCTGGCTGGCTGAATTAAGTCATGAGTTACGGCTGCTCTAAACTAGGGAATGCAATCTTCCCGTAAATAATGCCATAATGCCCCACACAACAGCGTAGATCTTACTCACCTCTACAATCAAAACGTTCTTCAAGGCATTCAGGTATGCCACAGCAAAGCAAAAAATGAAAACAAGATAAGAAGAGATGAGAAAAAAGGAATATTCACACACAGACATACAGATGAACAGAAATTACTGCCTTCACACCAATAGTGGAGCATGACTTCATCCTATGAGAAAATAAAAACCATGCGAGCTCTTGCACTGGATCCACATTGAACATAAAACTGACCCTACTACTCTTCCACAGGATCACAGGACTGGTGTATTTATTGTATGTATGTATTAATATTACAGCATTGTTTCACCTACTGCAACATTTCAATCTGCTTTATTCCCTGTGTATAATAATTTATAATGTATAATGTAATCATTTCAGCACATTTTCAAATACACTGTACTAGTCGCGGCAAATTCAATTTACAATAACCATCCATGTAATGGCTTCTAATGTCACGGTAAAATGATCAGTGTTCATTTCAGAGTTCATAAGGCCAAGAAAAATCTGGTGTAATACTGAACCTTTTAGTGCATAAGTTTCAGAAAAAAAATTAACAACCAAAATAAATGATCTAAAAAAAGTAATTTTGTTTGTTGAATTACATGCCGGCACAATGATTGGTCTGTTTACTGAATTGTATTATTTAATCGTTTCGGTGTTTCTAAATGAGCTGTGGTAGGAAAGTCATTCCTTCTTCATGTGAGGGCATTGAAATGACATTCTAGAATCCCAATCTAAAATGATAGCTCTTACAGGCATACGGATACAGGCCCATGTACTGCTTGAATCTTTTTTTTTCTGATAGTGAATCACAAACACATCATTCATCAGAGTTAACCCCTCCTCCCCCATTCAGGCAGCTGCTCCTCCCCCGTGTTATAAGGTCTTTGTTGAAGACAGAGTATCAGTGGACCGAGACTTACGTGCCGAGAAAAAGTGGGCACAGTTCCAAGTCTTCGGGGCCCACACCTGACCAGTATTATGTAACTGGGAGGAACAGTGTTTTCACAAAAAAAATTCCCTATAACAATTGACCTGCTGTTTCACATTATGCACACATCCCTGCATGACTCATTTGAGTGGATCAGCTGTTTCACTGCAGAAGAGTGGGGGTGGGGGAGGGGGGGGTATGCACAAGATCACGCAAACCATGCTGGGTGCAGGAGCACAGCTCCATCCCGCCCACCAATGGCACCCCATCCCTCCATGTACAGAACCCCACTCTGCTCACCGGACTGCAGATTCACATGCCATCTGTATTGGGAAAACTGGTGCCAGTATCAGGCGAAAAACTGTCCAAACTCCCACACAGAGGGTTATGCAAATGAAGCGCTGCTGCAGATCAGGCATGTCGGCTACAGGCAGGGCCCTGGAAATACTTCCTACACCCGGACAAAAGCGCAAGGTTTCCTTGTAAAGCATGATGGGATTGTGTGACCAAGGCCTTGGAATGAGATGGGGGCCGTAGATGGGATCAGGTCGCTCGACCCTTTGAAAGTATCTTTTGCACTCTTTTGGGCCTCACAGACTCGGGCCCTATTGTACCCAAACTCCCCCCCCCCCCGGATAAATATATTGTGGTATGAGGGGGCTTTCTGGGTCTGCATCTAAGCTTTGCAGAAACGTCAAAGCGTGTCTGTGATGGACTGTGCACCAGAGGTGGAAAGTCCAGGGGTCAGAATGTAAAATTCCTGCCATGTGTTTCTTCCACCGAGCTGATTTCACTGATTAGTTCTACCTCCTGGCTGAAGAATTGTGCCAATTAGCAAATCCAAGTGATTGGAACAAAATACTAGGGAGGACTTCAACTTTCTGAATGTGGATTTTCCACCTCTGCTGTCCACAACCAAAACACCCCAAATGAGCTGTGATTGGATACCAGAAAACTAACAGAGAAGGCATGTGACCTTAACTCTAAGAAACAAAATAAAATGCAATCTGAACGGTTGTCAGAACTAATTTTGCCTAACTGCATGTGCGTGCGAGTCAAGTTAAAGAAAAACTCGATTGAATGCAGGCCAATACACAGGCATAGAATACCTTCAAATGTATGTACTGACTCACTGGATCAAACTGAAGCTCCATTGCATGGAACCTGACTCACTTTAACTCGTCTTTCAAAGTCAGTATCATCACTAAACCTGCAAGGTCAAGCAGTGGGCTGTTCTGGCTGAACTTTTTACCCTGAATTTTAGAAAACACGTCAAACACATCAAGCCACTGCATCCTCTCGATTATCTGACAGTGTTCTGACTAGGAGGGGTAACCCACCATGTACCCCACAATGTCCTAATCCCCCAGCAACTCACCACCCATCAACAAAACAGAGCTACAGCAACAGATCCCACATTTTAGGATCAAAAAGGCACATTAAAAGTAGTGAATTTGGGTGATTCATTTGATACAGTACATTTGGGGCACTAAAAGGCCAGCTTCTCACCCATTCATCTAAAAGATATACTGCAAAGACCAGCTGATTAATTTTGCCCTGTGGACACATTGCTCCTTCTCATTGCAAAGGACTGACTCACTCTCACCCAGGCAGTGTTAACCAGAATAACAAAGCATCCTTTGTAAGAAAATATAATGATAAGGAATTTAAAACAGCCCAAATGTTGACCACTTACTGGACCTCTGTCCCAGAGTAACTTTTTCAGAACACCTCTGGTTAAACAAAACAGCCGTACGGGGACAGGCTTGTGTCAGACTGCTCCTCTTTCAGTATTCAGCCTGTATATGTGTGTGTGTGTTTGTGTAGATGTATTTAAGTCCATTTATACCTGGGCATGGGTGTTGTGTGTTTCCATGTATTTGTGTCTGGGTGTGCATGAGAATGTATGTAAATGTGTGCTTGAGCATGCACGTTTTGGATATGTGTGTTTCTGCATGTGTTTGTGCGTGCGTGTGTTGAGCCGTCACTTTTATGTGTCTTTAAGGGCAATGAGAACCCGAAAGGCATTCTGATGTTTTCAGGCTGCTGTCTCTCACAGATTGAGCTTTACCCAAGAGGGCATTTATTTCTGTGACAGAGCTCCCCCTTGTGGATGGAGACTACGTTGCAAGGAGATGACCCAAGGTGAACTAAAAATTCCACAGCATTACAGTCAGAGAAGAATAAACAAATAAATGAATAAAAGAATATCCCCAAGAGCTGATATTCTAGATGCTGAACCGAAACCGCAATGATATGATATATCTCTGGATCTGTCTAAATTGTACTAACTCCGCAGAGCTCTTCTTGGCCTAATAAGGACTGATTCCACTGGGCCTATCCCTCCACATCGGTCTTGACTCAGCTGGAGACCACAAATGGCTTTGAGCAGGTATGATCTCACGGTCAAATATGGAGGAGAGTCAGCATCACACAGAAGATGCCCTCGGCTGTCTTGCTAATAGTCTGTCTGAGATAAAAGAGCCACCACTGCTGTGTTTGACTTGAAAGTATGGCAGCATGAATCAACAGCACTGTATGTGGTGCACTAAGAATGTACAAAGTTACAAAATACCTCAGTGTGTATGTGTGTGTGTGTGTGTGTATATGTGTGTGCGTGCGTGGCCACAAACCTTGGCTCAAGGCAGGGGTTTGCCTTCGTCACTCAGAAATTCTCTATATTTTTGGAACTGGAAGATCTACACGTTCAAAATCATTTCAAAAACTGTAAATAGATTTATTATTGGTAAAATATGTTTTTACATTATTAATGAGCCAAGGGGGCAGCACGGGGGTGCAGCACTGTCGTCTCAGAGCAAGAAGGTCCCGGGTTAAAATCCCGGCCTGGGCCTTTCTGTGTGGAGTTTTCATGTTCCCTTCGTGCCCGTGTGGGTTTCCTCCGGATACTCCAGTTTACTCCCACAGTCCAAAGACATGTAGGTGGGCTAACTGGAGACTCTTAATTGCCCATAGGTATGAGTGTGTGAGTGAATGGTGTGTGTGCCCTGCGATAGATTAGTGACCTGTCCAGGCCGTATTGCTGTCACTCGCAGGTTAAGCAGGTTAGATACTGGATGAATGAGCAAAGGAAATAAGGCAATAATAAACATGTTAAAACAATGAAAAAATAACTTGGCTACGCAAAAGACCTGAGTGAAAAATTGCACATCCTTTTCTTTATACTGGTTTACATTGTATTATGTATTAATAAATATAAAGTGCTTATCACCAAATATTGTGTTCTCAAAAATGGAAACGGACATCTTACCAACCAATAGATTTATATTGTGCAATAATGTAATCTTGGCCACCTTGGCTACATGAAACTATGCTGTTTGTTCCAATGGATTTTACAGCATTACGCCAAGGTAGGCTGTGCCAAACTCTCCCATACATACCTTCCCACTCAGGACAGAGAGATCCTCCCCACCCAGTATGTGGAGGTCTTCAGTGGAATGGTCATTCTACAAAAAAAACGACAGGTAAAATCACAGGGCTGCAGTGAAAACATTTTGCTGTTTGATGAGATGCGACAGCCCCAATCCTGACCAACCATATCTTTACATTCACTGTTGTTGTGAAAAGCGTGCCCGGAATCAGACGTCCTTTTGTCTGAAACAACGAGAAGTCTTCTACTGCTTTGTTTGGGCTCCAATTGGCTTCTCTGCGGGAGGTCAAGTGGCACTCTGATGTTGAAATTGCTGCGCTACTCTGCAGTCTGCCGCCCTCAGTCACAGGAGGCTTATGAACAGTGGGAATTCCCCAGCGGCACTATGTGGCAACTTGACCCCACCTGCTTTATTAGAATTAGCCCAGAATGTGGCTCTTCATTACATTCACCGAGTCTGCAGCAAAAGTACAGCACGCACATTTGCAAGAAACCTGACTGTGTGTGTGCATGTACATGTTTGTGCATGTGTGCACATAAGTCTGTGTCCTCCTGTGAGTATGTGTGTGCCACTGTGTTGTTGTGCTAGAGTGTGCGTTTTTGTGCAAGTAATTCTGACTGAATTGTGCACTCTATATGAGTATCTACAGAGTGTTTAATGAGCAACATTACAGGGACAAGAGACTAACAGGGGCCAGCAAAATGAATTTGTCACTGTACTGCATACCGATCCTACTCTACAGTCATACACCAGGGAAGGATTATTTCAGCAAACAAAGATAACAGTTCCATCTTTCCTTCAATTGTTTACTTCCAACAAGCAGTAAACACACAGAAACAGAATTTTAACCGCTGAAGCACCAAATGTGAATCTCAACAAAACATCTGGTATATCCATTGTCTAGTCACAACAAAGCCACTTGATCCAAATACTACTTCTCATAGTAAATTTTCCATTTCTACTCTTGCTTACTTTTCAGAATTTTAAAAGGAAAGTCCTCCTGAGCTGCTCTACATCAGGTATGGATTGTGAACACAACACATACTTTCACCTCCCTACCATGGTGCATGTTGAGTGCTGATTCACTGCAATTCTCAATGATCTTAATGATAAACATGCCCCATTGGACAGGATTTTTTTCTCTCCAAGTCAAGTCTGCACCAATCCACTTGTCCCATAGCTGAGTACCCGGCACACAGAGACTGGTGAAGCCATGTACAGCTCAGTAAACAGACACAAACACACAGGAACATGAACACACAAACATGTACACATACCCGCAGTTAGCCACACATGCAAATGGACAGGATAACAGGCATACAACAACTGGGCAGCTGTGTGGATGAAGAACAGCGGATGGGGTGAGGCTAGGCTCAGTGTCACAGTAGCAGCCAGGACGGGGTTCCATATGGGCCCTCCCCCCAGGTCACATGACTGCCTTTCCCAGTGCCACAGCAGAGGAAACAGAGGAGCTCTGGCGCACCATGACACCCTCTAAAAGACAGCAGACTAATCCATTGTTACAGCTATAGGTGACAGCTATAGCAGAGGTCAGGCTCCATAGAAAATTATGCCTGCTGCACAAAGGTCCATTTTAGGACACCCTCCAAATTCACTCTGCTTTGCTATTGGGTGTTAGGTGTTAGTCGCACTCTCTCCTGGGCACCACTTGATTTTTAGTGACAGGTGTCAGTCGTCACTCACAGCTGCCCTTCTGCCACACTGAAGAAAATAAAACGGATGTGTCAGAGGTTTAGGAATGTAATAAGAGTCTTCTCAGCCCCCTGGATGTGTAGAGAAAGAAAAATGCAATTATGTCCATGGACAGCATTGACCAGTTATTAGGACACTGGTTCTGTGCTAGAGGGTGATAGGTCCTCAGGTCTGGCCTGCTCCTAAATGTATGCATTCATCACACTCAGTTTTCATAAAATGAACAGGACTTCAGAAAGCAGACTGCATCTATAATGTGGATAAGACTGCAAAATTGGAGAAGAGGGATTGAGAGAAAATGACAGATATTCAATCTGGGAACATTTACCTTGCGTTAAAAATACATGCAAATTCAAATATGCTCCGTCCCATGTTTACTCATTTGACATTAAATACTCTTCTTGGTATGTTTATATAAAGCATTCAAGTCATAATTTATGCTTTGCCACATTTAAATAATATATCAGTTCATGCTGTGTACAGAACACACTATAATGGAAAAAGCTTTTTAATGAGAACCTGAGATGAGAATGAGAATTTAAAATAGACTGCTGACTGTAAAAAAAATTTTCTCTGATTATATTCCGCCAACATCACCCCCTGCTGGCAACAATATTGTAAAACAGACAGGAAGAACAGAAACAGAAATTATCTATATGATCATGCACATAAGGGTTGTTCAGGTTGACACATATTAGCTCAACAGACAGCAAAATTTAATTC
This sequence comes from Anguilla rostrata, assembly GCF_018555375.3. Classification (NCBI taxonomy): domain Eukaryota; kingdom Metazoa; phylum Chordata; class Actinopteri; order Anguilliformes; family Anguillidae; genus Anguilla; species Anguilla rostrata. The sequence continues at coordinate 37,486,163 of NC_057936.1, forward strand.
CACATTTGCTGGTGGAATTCTAACCCTATTTTATTTATAGTGGGGCCCGTTAAACCTAAAGAAACTCTTATTCTGACAGAACAGGCTCCATATACAGTACGGTCAGGGGGGCGGGGGTTTCCGCCTGAACAGAATGGTGCGTGTAGTCATTCAAATCAGACTAATAATTGACCATTTTAAGCAAGTCATCACAAAAGCTGTTTACAAAAGTGAGTTTAATCACTTCTTGTTAGAAACTGGTGAGGTTTCGAGGTACCAATTTATAAATATCATAAGTATGAAACAGCCTCATAGATGGATTCCCATTTTTCTCATTATTGATTTGGTACTGCTAAAAAGTTTTATGGGCTGGAGGGATATAAAGATCTGGAACGCCTGCAAGTAGCACGCTGGCAGTTCCACAGCTCAGACTAGCTAATGACCATTCAGCGACAACAAATATGTGTTTGCTACCCTAGGCTCTTGTTTGGTCGCTGTAAAATTGAAAATTAAATTTCATTCAGAGTCTGTCATGCAGAACATGGACACCTCTTTCAAACTGTAAGAAACCCCTCAAATACACCAAACAGCGTCAGGGTCACCAACTCTAAAAAACCATAACTTATCAACAGTAAGAAACCTCTCTGATACAAAAAAACAGCAAACGTATCTGAATGGGGAAGGAATACATGTAGTCTTTCCCGGATTAATTTAATGTTATCTCAATTATCTGACAAAATAATGCTTTTAACCTTTCCTCTGCTACCAGTTATGCATAGATGGAGGTGACTGCTTTCCACCAGCAGTGCGGTTCTATATGGATAGCTAGTTATCTTGGTAGATGCAGACAATGTGGACAAAACACATGATAATTATATAAGGGGTACATTTATGCCCTAAATATGATGTGACTCAAGACCAAGATCATGCCGGGAATAAGGCATGAGATCATAAACATCCAAGTCTATTTGATTTTGAATATAGATATTGAATACTTCAAGCTACCTTGCTCGGAGTCATTGATAAAACAACAACCTATGAATGTGAAGGCTGGGTTAGTCAGAAACAGAGCAGGCCTCCATAGCCGACTCTGCAGACCGGTTTCCAAACTGAAGCACTGCGCATGGACAGAACGCCAGGAGGCATCAGTCACGAAATGCTGCCATCTGCACCGTGCAGATGTAACAGGATACAAGATTCCCACAAGATAAAGCGTTGAATAGTTCAATTCTTACAATAGATAACGTACTCTGGATCACGCTGTGAGAGAGTTGTGGATGGGGGCTCAAAGGTCAAATACAAACTGCTCAAGTGGAAATATTTCAACTGGTGAATATCATGGTAAATGATCTCTTGTCACGTTTGCAGTTATTGTTTTTGTTTTTCCTCAATACAGCAGGGCCTCTTGATGCACCCTACCTTGTAGAAACCCTAAAATGAATATGTATTCATTTAGTACATATAGTGTTTTCTGCAGGAATGTTCTTACTTAAAACAAAGGAGGACAATTTAAAAAATGTATAGTAGTGTCCATTGTGGGGCTATTTTCAATTCCCATTCTAATTTGGAATTCCAAATTTGCAACCACAGGCGCGGCCATGCACAATCCCCTGCCTAATCAAAAGACTATAGACATAAGGGATCTCGAAAACATGTGCTGAAGCGAGCCTGCTTCTTTTCACACTGCAGCCTACAGCCAAGCTTGCACAGAATTTCATCAAAGGAATACATTTCACGGGCACACAATCGACCAGCATGGGTTTTTAGAGAGTGACTAGTACCCCTAACCAACTGAACCTTCCCATACCCTGGGTGATGGAATCGCCCCTTGGCCAGGACAAATTTTTCATGAAGTGCCTTTTTAATAAGTGGAAACGAGGTCTGTGTTTACAATGTATCAGTAGTCAGCCGGGTGCTGGGTGGCTCGTTCTGTTAAGGCACTGTTCTAGTGTGCGGATGAGCCCCATGGTCTGGTATCAAATCATGCCAGTACCAACTGTGGCTGGCAGCCCTCACAAGGTGACACATAATTGGCTTTAGCATTGGCAAGGCATGAGACGGTTTCAGTCAAGCGGGATGAAGCCATCTTACTGCACACAAACAACCCCCCGCTGGCTGATCATGTGCCAGAAAATTTAGGTGGACATTAAGTGTCTTCCTCTGACTCCTGTCTGAGTAAGTTTGATTTGAGAACTGCAGCGTAATAAGAAGACATGGCTAAGGACAGCACATGCTATATCGGGGGCGATATAGCTCAGGAGGTAAGACCGATTGTCTGGCAGTCGGAGGGTTACCGGTTCAAACCCCGCCCTGGGCATGTCGAAGTGTCCTTGAGCAAGACACCTAACCCCTAACCTCTAACTACTCTGGCGAATGAGAGGCATCAATTGTAAAGCGCTTTGGATAAAAACGCTATATAAATGCAGTCCATTTACCATGTACATGCTTGCAAGCATTCTTCCAAACGGACAATGGAGGTGGCGAGGGCACTCATCTGAGCCCCACTGAAAGTGATGTCATTAACCTGACCCCCACTGGGAGTGATGTCATTAACCTGACCCCCACTGGGAGTGATGTCATTAACATGACCCCCCACTGGGAGTGATGTCATTAACCTGATCCCCCACTGGGAATTACAGCATTAACTTGACCCCCACTGGGAGTGATGTCATTTATCTGATTCCCCAGTGGGAATGATGGCATTCACCTGAGCCCTGCTGGGAGTGCCGTTGTTTACATGGGCACAACTATGAGAGCACGGCTTGTGGCAGGAGACAATAGGTGTGACCTGGGTGTGACCTGCACCAGGGGAGGAGAGAACTGTAATCTTCAGATACAAAAGGCTTGCTCTAAACCAACTTGTTTTATTTTGGCGAGCAGCCCAACTTTATTTCCATTACACATATTTAGGAAGCTGTAGGGACATGCAACTGTTGGTGATGGGTGGGACATATAAGTAAGAATAACCAACTTTAAAGGGCCACTGAATTTGGTGGATGCTTAATGCACAGTACCTCCCTCTGAGGTCAATTCCCTAATTAATTCAATTCCAGAAAATGTAACTTCACACTGTTTCGACAACATATGCTTTAAAAGGTTAATCAGATGAAAATGACAGGTGTCATTTCAGAGAGAAACCCAACTACAGGAGCTCCTTACAGAGCTTAGACTTCTCTCCTTTTCCCAAAAGACATTTGAATATGTCCCTTTATGCAGCCCACACACCACACCCCACTTGTTTGATTTTTGTGCAGCTGAGAGACTGGGTGGGGTGGGGATCCACACAGCAGATGCGTGGTGGGTGGATACCCTCCATACACTCACTAAGTAGCTCTTGAGCCTGATGAAGTCGACCCTCATGAGCAGGGATCTGCTGGAGTTGTGGCTCAAGGCCTTCATGAACTCCACCAGGTCAGCACAGAACTGGTACCCGCCCTTCAGCACGCACAGCACCACCATATCGTGGTGCCCGATGTCATCAATGATGTTTCTGGCCAACCGCTCCGTCCTGTGAAATTAGACCCAATAACCACACCCGTTAACATTCCCTCGCACTGGTGTTTTTCCTGAACAGTCAAGCACTGTCCACAATTGAATCCTGAAGTCACAAAGATCTAGTTAGGCCACTTACACTTAATAGCTGAGGAATGCAATCATTAGAATTCCTCTAGAGAAGAAAAGGATATTCTGTAGTATTTAGTCAAGTCACAGAGAGTACACATTCCATTTTCCACACGAGGGCAAAGTAGACACATGAGGTTCCTGAAGTCCATTCCAGGCAACCCCCCACTCCCCCCATATCTCCACTGGTAACAATGGAGCGACAATAACACAACAAGGTAGGAGGCACAGTAGATAACAGCTATGTTTTTCCGTTGTTCAGACAAGAAGAGAATACACCATTAATACTGACAGCTGTGGGTTTCAGCACAAAAAAATGGCTGTGATTTTTCTACTCAGCCACTTCATAAACCCCTAGGTCGGATATTAATGTGTGAAATTAAATTTCAGAATGAGTAACAAAAAGTTGCATTCTGGGGTGGGGGGGACGACAAAATATCTTTTTAAAACATAAAGTGGCACAAAAACTATTCCTTCACTTAATTGATTCTCAGTGAAACTAATCATATGTGAACCCTTCTATTCTACAATCAGAATCATGGTTGAACAACCTGGTAGTTTTGAGGTCAAAACAACAGCTTCTAAGCATGTCCAGGTGGATAGATAAGTAATAATAATTTGTGGTTCACTAGTGTAATTGTTTACCATGCATATTTTCATTAAAATATGATTCAGAAATTAAACCGAGATGGATGACCTCGAGACAGAACTGAAGGGAAATTCACCTGTCCATTATGACGCCATGGGGGATGTAGACGCTTTCTAAATCCCCATAGTAGTGTTCTGGGTACGTAAAGAGGTCTAAGCTGTAGCCAGGCCAGTCGTCTTCAATCTGGGAATTAATACATTAATGAGTGAATGAATAAAATATAGACACAGTTGTGGTTTTGGGGAGAATCTAAGACATGGTATTTACATAAACATTTAGTATTATAAAATATTACATAAATATATGTATATTTATTACCCATGCATTAATTTGGCCCCCACAGTATACCTCAGTCCCAAGAAAGAGTTCATATAATGCAGCCTAAACAAAATGCTTAATATTTATGGATATATCAAACTTCCCATTTAATTTTAGTTATTGATGCCAGTCCATTAAGAGGGAATAGAAGGGACTCTTTTGATCTCAAAAATACTCTTTTCTGCAAGTACTCTACAAGTGTCACATTGTGACTTATAAAAATCCTTTGGTTTAATCTTTGCAATTACAGTATGAGACCCATGGCCATTTCTCACCATTTTGGCGCACTAAGCCAGATACCCAAAAAAATAAATCCAACAACAACATGCGGACATGCACAATTGCCATCATGCTTCAGTTACAATTCAAACTGGCAAATAACACAATAAAACAAATCAAATTGAAAATGCAATCAATAATAATAATAGTAATAGTAGTAATAATAATAATAATAAAACCAAAGGATTTTTATAAATCACAATGTGACACTTGTAGAGTACTTGCAGAAAAGAGTATTTTTGAGATCAAAAGAGTCCCTTCTATTCCCTCTTAATGGACTGGCATCAATAACTAAAATTAAATGGGAAGTTTGATATAGCTTTGGATAAAAGCGCTATATAAATGCAGTCCATTTACCAATAATAATAATAATAATGTTATTATTATTATTCTAAACAAAATAATTCTATTAAAATAGAAAAGAGGCAAATACTCAATAAAAGAACTAGAAAATGAATTAATTCTGAAACAAATATTTAACTCAACACACAGGGTATATTGTACACAGCATAGTGCACTCAATAGCCTTTTGACTAATAACCTGCTATCCAAATTGTACAGATGGGGGACAAAAAGGAAGGAAAAACTGGAATAAATGAGTGGAGAAACATAACAAATGCAGATGCTTCTATATAAGTGTACCGCATTATACAATTAAGCAATCAAAAATCTATCATGCTCTGTGGCATTGATAAAAACGTAGAGCAGGCCCACTTGACCTCAAATTTTAGATCAAGATAACAAGAGGAAGTGACTTTCAATGAGGGTTCATTATTGGGGCATGGATGGCAGGAGCTTCAGTCATAAAGATTGCTCAACTGGCTAGTGTTTCAGTAGGAACAGTGACTAATATGACATCTGCATTCAGATCGATGGGAAAGTAATTAGTTAATAGTAAATAGGGTCAGAAATTGTGGTCGAAAGCACACATTCAATGACTGTGATGCTTGTGCATTAGTGCAATATGTAAGGGAAAACAGAAGAGCAACCCTTCCTGAGGTGACTGAGTATGTCAATGCAGGATGTGATTAGACTGTGTCAGCAAGCACAGTCCATCGACAACTACATAGAGAGGGATATTACAGTAGGGTTGCAGTACATATACCCCAAATCACAAAGACAAATGCACATTTGAGAGTTCAGTTGTGCAAAAACCACAGACATTGGCCTACAGAGATGTGGGAGAAGATGATATGGTCAGATGGTATGATATGGTTGGAAACCATGAAGCAATATTCAAATTGACAATCTTCTAGTTTCAAGGAAGTTCAATTCGGTGCACGTCATCATCATGTATCTAATGTAGTCACGTTGAACTGCGCTTGACCCAACCACACCTCATTCTCAAACGACGAGCATCACATGTGGGCAAAGGAACCGCCGGTCAGGGCATCTTCATCAAAAAAGCGTGGGGTGTGTAGTGTAGTGCGAGCATGAGTTTATTTTCTAAATGAATTGGACGCATCGGATGCCACTTTAACGGACATTTGAAAGTAAATGGGGCGCCAGATAAGTAAATAACATTTTTTTCTCGCACCACTTCGGCGCCCCTCCCGGCGACCGCCTAGTTCGCCTATTCCTAAAAACGGGCACGATGAGACCTGGAGAACAAGCTTGACCAAAATGTTTATCTCTCACATGAATCAATGCAGCGCAATGCAGACAACCGAGTTTTACATCCTTGGGATGAACACGCTGGATACCGAAGTTAATTTTATTTTCAGTTTCAATTGAACTTCACTGTGCATTGTCAAAGCACATCGTCACAAAGCAGCTTAACAGAGATCCGACACGAGCCCTTCTCTATGAAGAATATAAGTGGATCAGTGCGGCGCCCGCACTTCACCGATGTCCGTAAATACTCTCCCAAGTTAAGGCAAATCGTACTCGCCCGTAATCAGTTCTGACGGTTGGTGGGTTTCACTGAACTTTGCGCATATGGTTTTACATTTATTTTAAGTAGGTCTGGATGATCTGGTAGTGGCCATCCACCACCAAGTTATAAAGTTAATACAGCCTAATATAAAGATTGGTGGAGCCATAGTGTTATACACAATAGTTGTTATTGTTGCGATTTTCACTGCCCATTTTTCTTGCAAGAAAAATTGACGCTTAAAGAAGTGAAACAAGTCCTAACCATGAGTAATCGATTATTCGTCGTAAGTTAATGTTAATTCAACAGCACAGTCAAATCGTCGTTGCAAATTTCCGCCGATACTCAAAATGTGTAAACAAACATTTATCAAACCAAGTCTCTGGATCTTCTGACATTATTACCAAGACAGACTTCACGATATTTACCACAATCCTTCCGTCCCTCTTCACGGTTTTGGTTGCATCACTCTTTGCCATGTTTGTTTGCTTCAACTTGAAATATGTCTTAAAACTTAATGGGAAATGGTTTAACGTTATAACTTCTAAAGAAGAAAGTGCGCCAGTGTAGCTATACGGAGAAGAACACGAGCGAATGAATCGAAGGGCTCCACCTACCTACTCCTCACTCTGACAGAAACATGGGTCTGGCATTAGTGAATCCGTTGACAAAAGACACACACACACGCACACACATACGCACAGACAGACACAGCTATCCTGGAGGAAACACATGATTTCAGCGTCATGCTGAAGTTATTATGTAGATTGAGAAGGTTTGATTAGTCATTTAACTGGCTTTCAGTAACAATGAATTTACTTTTGCTACTGGACTACAGGACTGGAATATCAGTACCAGTATATGTAATGTTGAATTTGTAATTTGAAAGGAAAGGAATTAATCCTCTTTGGACATATGCGTGCTATACTGGATCCCTGTGACTAAATGCATACTGTCTGCAATTATGAATACATGAACCTCAATTCTTTGCTTTGGTGACTGGAGGCCATAGTGTCAGTCATGATTGAATATTCTGATCCCCTGCCAAGACTTTGAGATATGGCAGGCCTACCAACTGCCTCTGCTTGGGATTTAGTACCAACGGAAAGCTCTGGCCACTTTTTCATCCCACAGTATAACTGGATAAATAATTCCTTCTCTCTCGACTTCTTATGTGTGGTGAGCTTTCTGGTGCAAAATGGCCATCTTGTATCAAGATGCTGCTGATTGGAGGTGGTTGATGCGAGCTTCTATTTTCACTGTATAAAAGTTGCAACTTGTGAAAAGATGCTATAAAATAAGAAGTGCCATAAAATGCAATCCATTTTTATTATTGGAATAAGGAACCAGTCCTAAAGCTACAGTATAATCTCAGAGCAAAAGGCCTTGTTGTCCTGACTCAAAGGATCCCTTTCTTGCACCCGTTGTCTGTCATTGTTCTATCGTGAAGAGTTAACTTGATGGTTTGAGACAGCTTAGCCATAAACTTCAAATCTGTCAACAGATGTAAATGGGAGTGAAGCAACATGCAGGGGAATATGTAATAATGTTTTAAATACTGATATGTAAAAGAGAAATCAGTTAACAATTAAATATGAGAACGGACTCATACCATTAAGAGAGCTTTCCATGTTTGACCAATCGCCACAATAGTGACTTTCAGAAATGATTGCTCACACAAAAAGAGGAGTCTTTGCAATATGTTTGCTGTCATTTAATTCTCAAACACTGGGTTAATTCAAATCATTTGATAGCAAAAATTGATGAACTGATGTTTGAAAGTGATGTCAAAATTGTGTGACAATTTCAGAGGATAGGACCCATTGGTGGGACTGGTGCCCTCAATTGTTTGTGATGTAGATGGTTTTGTGTCTCTCGATGAGGTCAATATCTCTCTCCAGCTTCTTCATCTGCAACTCCAGCCTCTCCTTGCGGTTCCTCTTGGGGATGGTGTCAATCACTATGGACAGACACTGGTACTGGTGGAGCATCTCCTCCAAATTCTTCTTCAGCCCCTGGGAACCGCAACAAGAGGACATGTGGAGCTCTTTCCAGGTGGACTCAGACTCGTGAGCGAACAAAGGTCAATACAATTGGGCCGTAATTCATGTAACAACAGAATATTTTTCTTAATGAAAAAAAAACCTTACATTTGTCCTTCATTAAGAGCCTTAATTATTTATGATTTATGGTTTTATTATTCATCGTATGGAATACTGGCATGTGTATGAATGCGTTCAGATGCACAAACACACGTGCTTGTGCACTTAAAACCTGTACCTGAAGAGTGGACAGACGTTCCTCATCAGAGAGCTGCTTCATGGCTCCCTGTCTGAGTCGCTCTTTGATGTATTCGTCATACTCCTCCTGGGCTCTTCTCTCCTTCTCTTTGCGCTGCTGCAGGTACTCAGGGATCTGCCCGTAATCCTGTGGTGGAACACGGAGTCTTTTACAAAACTCAGTTTACAATGAAACACAGGCCAAACACCACTGTCTAAAAGTGAATTTGATTCTCAGTGATTAATATAGACAAATATGCATCAAGTTTAGTGTGATGTCTGCATTTATTAAGTCAAGTTAAGAAGCTCAAAACCATTCCTGCAACACTGAAAAATCAAGTTCAATCTAGGTATTTTCTGTTAGATAAAATATCTTATAGTGGTTAAAATGGAGAGGCAGGGCAGTACAATTGACAGTAACTGTGTGCATTAAAAAAAACTAAATGCAACTAATTGCAACAAACCCAAGGTTCCGAAGTAATCAACAATCAAATCACATATAGTGGTAAAAAAGGGGCACAACGGCAAGTAAAACTCAAGAAAGGAAGAGAGCCAACCTTATATCCTTGGAAGACTGTAATTTCACAATATATGACACAAACAGAGTTCTGGGATGTGAAATACAAGCCACAAATATAAAGGAAAATTGTGCTAACAGCGATGCAATTTGTCCGTAGACTTCTTCAGGCTGAAGGCATACCTCAGATATAAGGTTGGCTCTCTTTTCCTTTCTTGTTTTCTTCACAATTAATCAACAAAACATAAATAGCACCATCTGCTGGATAGTAACGCTTGAGTTACTTGAATACAGTTTCTCTTATGGAATATTGGAATAGTACTGCATGTAAATCATTTTAAACTACATAATACCAAATCTAAAAAACACAAAAATTCTAAATACATAAATAGGTTTTCAGAAACAAGACATTTTAAGAAGCTATAAATCACATACAGACCTTTTTGTTCACATATTTTGGCACAAGGCCGGAATTTTCCAGAAGCTGTTTGTCTCCATTTTTTGTCAATGTGTAAGAAGGCTGTGGTTTCCGTGGTGGTGAGAGGATGTTGTCAATGGCGTTGCTCTTTATATAGTCCTTTCTTAACTGTGTGCGCATCCATGAGCAGTCGGACCTGGTCGATATCGGCATCCTTCTTAGGTTTTCCTCCTTGAATGGCGTTATCTTATCTTTTAAATTAAAACAAAAAGACATAACAATTCAGCCTCAAGAAAAGTGCATTTTTTGGATTCATAAGCCAAAAGTTTCAAAGATTCCAGTTAATATGTGATGTTAATGAATATATGTAATAATATGTTAATGCTGCAGTATGTATCCTTGCGCTACAGCTGATTTTGATGGATTTCTCAATCCGATAAGCACATAAAGTCTTGTTTAATGCTGCATTTGGGGTGCTAACAGCACAATGGAATTCATGACATTACAGTACAAGTATGATATAAATACAGGTATTTAACTCCTATTTGCAGCTAGTAATCAATAATTTTATACACTCATTCATGCATAGGACACACACTGTGATTCCCTAAATCAATTCAGTAGTGCAGACAAGCATGCACTCTTCACTAAAAACTGCTCTGCTAGTTGTTGCTTTTTACATTCTACAGTCCACCAGCTAAGCCATGAGGGACGAATATTTCAGTGCAGGTTTAGGGAGACAGCAGGTGCCTGATTTACCAGAGGTCTCTGTTCATATGGGATGCGACAGGTAAAATCCAGCTTTCTGGATCCTTCTGTCTGCTACATTTATGCCTTACCCTGCTGAGCGCCAGGCTGCAGCTGCCATTGGCAAGCCCGGTAATCAGTACCATACTGTGTGGTGCGTCACTACACTGAAATCCCAAGTCATAGCAAGGCAAGTGGCTCGCAACACCAAAATCATTCTTTCACTCTCCTGCCCACCAGCTGAGCTTTGCATTCATTGCATCGGAAGAGTGCACTTCATGCGCGGCTCATGCAAGCAAACTGCAGGCGCAGATCCAACAGAGGAGACCTTCTTACACAAATAAAGCAGACGAGGAGAGTAAAATCCCTCTGAGGGGGCTTTTACTCTTTCTCCATGAGCGATAATATGGAGAGCTACATGCCACACTGCTGAGCTGCCAGGTACAGAGCCAGATTCCACACCAGACTGCAGGGCACCTGACTACCATACCCTGGAACCCAGTGCTAAATATTGTTAAAATAATTGTTAAATTAATTAGAGAAGAGTCACATTCATCATTGTTTTCAGGGGCGAAAAAACAGTGCTGAACGTGACTCTTTTCTAATTAATTTAACAATTTTAACAATCACCAAAATCTGTTATTTTAACAGTTCTGAGGGTTGCAGATCAAACCAAACACATTTGATTGTGGCTCACTACCAGAAAGTTTGGATGCTTTGGAGTACTTGCGCAGGAACTTCTCTGGTGAGGGGATCTCCACCTTTGGTAGGCCCATGGTTTTGTGTGAAGACTTGTTCATCTGCTTTTCCTGCTTTACCTGCTCCCTGAATTTTGACACATATCTGAACATTTGGAGAGTGATTCAGTCAAGTAGTAAAGGAAAGTTGCAGTGCATTGACAATGGATTAGCAACAAACTATAAATAAGAACAAAACACATTTTGGATACTAGACTAGTAAATCTATTCTTTCTGTTCTAGCAGAGCATGGTCAAAACATTTTGAATGATGTATTTTTCTTAAATGTTTTTATACAACATTCACGGGCAGGCCTTGATGGCAATAGACCTGTCACCAGTGCTGTACCAAACATTTCACAATTCAAGATAACTAAAGTAATTGGTCAAGTTTACAGTTACACTAGAGACTAATGCATCAATATCATAAACTATAATTCAAGTAATGGGGTGGCACAATTTCTGCTTCAACCTCAATTTCTGCACTCTCAAAAAGGATGTGTTGTTATCCAGCATTTTTCTGTTACTACTTTCTATTACAAATATACAATTTATGTGTTACAAGTAGACTGTGTTGAAAGTATCACTAAATGTGTTGTCCTTAACTAGGAATAGAAGTGTGTTACTCATAATAAAAATAATAAAAGCTTAATATACTAAATATACTAAACTAGATCAACATAGTCATAAAATAACAAAGGTCAGAGAGAATAGTTAAAATGTTTGGAGTAAATGCTCAAACCAAACATACCTTGGCGGTTTCTCTATTTTAACCTCTTCCTTGGGGATGAGGTTATACACGCTCTCTGCCTGTTCCATGTTTGATTTACTGTTTCTCAATTAAAGCGAAACATAAATATCGACTGTAGAAAAATGTCCTTAGCCCAGTGAAAGCTGACTTTTAAACACCGACTATCTATGCATTTCAAAACAAAATTGTTTAATGTTTTCGCTTTGTCAGGAAAGAACGCGCTGCTGTTGACACAGGGAGTAAAACGCTTTTTTCAAAAAATACGCGTTAAATTATGACCAGCGGAATGTCCATATTAATACAGATCCAACGTATTATGATGTAACAGAGAGGAAGACAGACCTATTTGTCGCTGTCACAACACCAGAGCATGTTATTCAGAAATTCTTGCAAACACATGTAGCAAAGGGCGTGTCCAAGTGCCTTCAATTGTGACTCACAGGTGACACCCACACTGCTGTGTTGACACGCATTTCTCATGTCACGTGATGAATATTAATGATGGAACACAGTAATGGAAAGTGAAAAATAACCCACGGTTCAGTGTTAATTGCCTACAGCATTTATAAGTATAAACACAAATAAATAAATAAATAAAAATACTCGAAATAACATGCACTGTCATGCAATATAATACAGTTAAGGCATAAGAGCTGCATGTAGCTATCCTTCTATTTTTATTCAAGTATAATTGTGGCAGGGTGTGTCAAAAAATTATGATAGGCATAGGAACAGCAAGTAACTAGTACTAGTGCCCAGCCAAAAAACTTTGTTTTGGTCTCACCCTACCATAGCACCCACTTCCAACTGAAGTTCAGTACTGGAACTTTTATTGGAATCATGGTCAAAAAAAAAAAAAAGAAGCTTTTTGACCAGACTCAAGTAGTGGGTTTGGCATCAGAAGAAGAATGCTTTTCTTGAAAAGGACACCAATGAAATATGGTGGTGGATCATTACTGTTATGGGGCTGTTGCATCTATATGTCCTGAAGCTCTTTTAAAGATTCATCTATTCATGAACTCCAGCTAGGACCAAGACATTTTTGCCAAAACTTCATTATTTTAATATCATACCTCAATTGTTTTTAATTGTCATCGCAGTCTCCAGACAAAATCTCTGGTCCACTAGAGCAGATAAGCTGTCCACAAAGGTAGACCAAAGGATCTGAAGGACTTTTTTCTGGATTCTGTATGGAGGAATAGTCAAACATTGACCCAATAAATTCACTAATCTTATAAATCACTATGAATGACAACACAGTAGTTTTATCCTTGTGAAGGGAGAATATGCAAAGTATTGAAAACAGGGATTCCAATTATTTGACACCTTTATTTAGGAATTTAAATGATTGCTTGATAAAATGTTTTTTTCTCTGAAGAATTGTATTAGTATGAAAGAACAGAATTGACAAAGGTGTGGATAGCACTATTAAAATGCAAATTCTGATGCTCTTATCAGCTTCATCTATCGCATAATGCTGAGTGTTTATTTGATTTATTATTTTGATTTCTACCAGATTGACACCAGCAAAAAACTGAAGATGTAATGTATTTTATTTATTATGATGCACAGAAATATAGTGGTAACCAAGCAATGAAAAGTCTGACAATCCTTGTTGCAGGCAACCAACCACATTGAATAACCACTTGATTTTTTTAAATTATTTTTTGTTGCTTAATAGTGCTGGGTAATTAGCATAGATGTTTAGTCTGAATAATTTACCTAATTTATACAGTATTCTCCATGTTTTTCATGCAGAGTTCGGGATTATATATGTAAACAGCATATTACATATGCATAAACTGTTGAGGTGTAATGTGCCATTATTAGAGGAGAACGGCCATTAATTGTCATTTAATCACACTGCAAGTGTCCTGTAAAACCAAAGTTCACAAAATAACAAATGCACTGCACTATGAAATCTGGGTGAAAATGGTTGAATCACTGAATAGTTAAATCCCTTTAAAATAAACATTGTGAAAATGCACCATAATTGACAAAGAGAGTCTCAGTAGTGAGTTACAATGAAAACTGTTGACATTAAACAAGACTCCTTGATATATATTTACTTTTTTATTTTTATTCCCCAAACTGCGTAAAATCAGAGGAGTGACTGCAAAGCCCAAGACAATTCAGAGGAAGGATGCATGTTGTATGATGCATGTAGCTGAAGATCAGCTGTTCAATAATCATTTGGTGTCTCAGTTGTTTGCGATGTAGATGGTTTTGTGTCTCTCAATGAGGTCAATGTCTTTCTCCAGCTGCTTCATCTGCATCTCCAGCTTCTCTTTTATGTATTTCTTGGGGCCTGTATCCGTGACGATAGATAGAGCCTGATACTGGTGGTGCAACTCCTCCCAGTTCTTCTTGAGTCCCTAGAACCACAAGACTTGCTGTAGATTCAATTACTTTTAACTTTTTTTTTTAACCAGACAAGTATGCCTTTAGATCTAATAATTTAAAAGAGAAATTTTCAAGGTTTAAACAAAATAATCAATAATCAATAATCAACCAATATGTATGTTATCAGTATTCTCTGCTTGTTATACTTGGAAGAAGATATGCATGGACATAGTTCTTGTACAAATGTGTTTGGTTAGCTGCCAAAGTTAATGGCCAAATCATTGCAATCAAATTACAAGTAAGGGCAAAATTCACAAGAAACTTTTGCTTGTTAATGAATCAGTTTTGCAAATAACAATAAGGTTCTTCCAAAAGTGCATGCTGATAGAATAACATGAAATTTCACTCGAACTGCAAAGGAAAAGCCATAAAATAAAAATGATTACACTCCAAATTACAGTAACTATTCAACTATTCAGTGATCTCTTGGCCTGTAACTGTTTGCCTTCACCATTTTCAGTGCAAACCCTGAAAATTCATAGAATACTCTTTTCACTTAAAAATTAAAAGAAAACAATTACTCTTTTTCTGTCCAAATCCATTCATAGTCAAGAATAATAACTGCACAGTCATACAGTCCTTCTCTATGGCAGTGCTCTGCAACTTAAAAAAACAAAATCACTTAAGGGCTGCTGGGTGCCCTTTTCTGCTAAAAACTATTCTAGTGCATGGGTGGGTGCACAGTTCTCGAGAAAAGGACATTCTCACTCATTAAAGGCCACCAAGGCAAACTACAGCGCTGGGCGTGTGCGACCGCTAAGGAGTGCCACCAGGGATTGTGGGCCCCACCACCCTGCACCCGCTCCCTCCCAAAAGCACAACATGGCTACACACTTAAAACCTGTACCTGAAGGGTGGACAGACGTTCCTCGTCAGAGAGCTGCTTCATGGCTCCCTGTCTGAGCCGCTCCTTGACATACTCGTCATACTCCTCCTGGGCTCTTCCCTCCTCCACTTTGCGCTGCAGCAGATACTCAGGAATCTGCCCGTAGTCCTGTGGTGGGGATTAGGGCAACTCAACATCACTTGCTAAAATATAGCAATAGCAATCCCTGCAGAATACCAATCCCATGTCCACTTTTATTGACTTGAGTGGTGAACACCCACTTTTTGGCAATACTGAATTTACAACAGCTGCGAACTCTGAGCTCCGTTTATACACCAGAATAACTTCTGAGCTCATTTGTACAAAATTTGGGGCAGGTCTGTGGGGTGATGTTTTGCAAAGCTACTGTTAAGCTACTGTTAACAAAATCAAGCTGGCCAATTGCACAGAAGAGAAAAGGTCAAAACAGCAGGAGTTATGGATAAGACCACATTTACAATTTAAAAAAACAATTTTATCTTTTGTCTATAACCCCGAGATGTTTTTATGGAAAGGGGGGGTTTTTGAACTGAGCCTGGAAAAACTGAGGGGTCAGAAAATTATTCCTAGGGGCCTCTCAGCAAAATGTAATAGTTTAGTTATTTCTGTTTTAAGAATAAATAAGTAATTTAAATAATTCATATAATTAAATAATTCACATTTTATAAATTCCTGTTTTATACTTCCAGATAAAATAAAATTGTCTGGTATACACCTCCTTGGTAATATTGTGATCATGGAAGTGAATATATATTTTTATTATGGAAGCTATTTGTCTTATTTCAGCTTGTAGATGGTGTTGAAAAAAGTGTGAAATAAGATGATGCTAGCAAGGTGGCAAAGTAGCAATTTTAGGATGTCTTGAGATAAAATTTTTGGGATCCCCCTTATATGAAGCACTGAACAAAAGGTGAAGACAGCATCACAAGCTTTCTTTAACTTATCTTTGAATTTGAGAAATGTACTGTACATAAATAAGTAAGAAACCACAGAAAAATGAAAAAATGTTCATAACGAATGACAAATTCGGCAGATTTACCTTTTTCTTTAAATATTTTGGGACAAGACCAGAACACTCCAAAGGCTGCTTATCTCCATGTTTTGTGTCAGCATAGATAGGCTGTGGTTGCCTTGGTGCAGAAAGGAGGTTTTTGATGGTATTGTCCCTTATAAAGTCCTTTGCTGAATGAACTCCCATCTTTGGAATTTCAGTTCTAGCGGGTACTGGTGGCTTTCTTAGTTTATCGCCATCCATATACACAAACTGCTTTTCTGTTAAATAAAAAAAAAAATAAACAAAACAATATCATTAGTTTTACTGATTTATGCACAAACAGATGGCTCAGGTCTGAGAACTTTAACAGCTGTACTGTATTAATGACATCTAGTAAAATCCATATGTAAAGCTTATAAAACAATCAAAATCAGTTTTCAAACTGTGGCATTGCATTTGTAATACCTCAAACAGGACCCTGTGTTATGATCCTCAAAAAAACAATGTCTTTCATTTTTCTATGGCCAGTTCTCTAAGAGTGCTGCTGCAACCTGTATATCTCTTTTGGCTTACTTTCAGGGAGTCTTGGTTCTTTGGAATGTTTGCGTAGAAACTTCTCTGGTGAGGGTGTCTCCACCTTTGTTGGGCCCATGGTCCTGTGTGCAGCCTTGCCACTTTGTTTTTCCTGCTTAACTTGGTCCCTAAACTTTGACGTATATCTTAGTTGTCAAATAAGGAATGTCAATGAAGAAACAAAAGGAAAAAAGCATTAAAGATTAAAGATCTAATACAGCAATTACAACACAATAATAATTCATACAGAAGTGCAGGTCGACATTAAATTGCACTCAAACAAACAAACCAAAATGGAAACTCCATAAAAATAAATTATTGCTATCCACGTTAGCTAATAATTTGTCATCCCTCTGCCTGTAAATTTAAGTGATTTAACCCTCTGCACCTGCGCGCAACTCTTCTGTAGCCACAGCAACAGTAGTAGGCTACTGATGATTCTTTAAGCAGAACTACTACACATAACTGTACATGAAATTATGTAGTTTGACGAAAAGAGTACGTAAAGTAGTAAAGTAGTACGTGTCTAATCAGGTAGAAATCAGCATCTAACGATCATACAGCTACCATAGCTAGAGTTAACTTGGCGAACTGATAACTAGTTAATAGCTAATGCATCCCGTGCATTGAAACATACCTCGGTGGTGTTTCAAATCGAACTTCTTCCCGAGGGATGAGGTTATAAATGCTCTCTGGTGGATATATAGTTGTCATATTTCGTATTTTACTAAAAATAAAATAAAAGGGTGCCTATCCTCACGTTCGTAACGTATTGGCTGCTGGAACGTTTCTGTTTACAGTTGCCCCTTGAAACGGTTGCTTAGGAACGCTGGAAACCACGGATGAACAAAATCCCTTCACCAGTCTTCCAAATGCACGCTCGGCCATGAGTGGTTCTCATCCTCGGCCCGATTGTGGTTTTTGTTCCAATCCAATCTCAGAATTTTAACAAGCTGTTAAATTTTCTTAATGTGGCGCTTTTCATGTTTAAGACACATTCTGTCAGAAATAGCTATGCATACCATGAAAAATAAAATTCAAATCCAATAGCCCACTTATTGTGCAATAGTGCATAAAACTGCATTAAAATAGGTTGCAATAATTGTAACTGACCAAATTCAGAACTGAGGGGATGATCCTAATTAGGTTGCTGAACAAATGTGTTTAAGTTCTTTCATAATTTCCCAATCAACACAATATAGGTTCGGCTCGTTAACGTTTGCTTTGTCTTTGAGTTCCTCTACCGAATTTTTAGTAGCCATGTGTCCACACTTTCACTAATTGGGAGCCTCATCTGCAGCCTTTAATTTGAGCAGTTGAATAATTTTGTTACCTCTTTCTAAGTAGTTGTTTCAAAGAAATATAGCACAATGCGAACACAGGACCTCTTCATAGCATGCGCAGTGCCAATGGCTTGACAGGGTAAGTGCCTGTAACACGAACCTAATTAAGAAAAAATGAACGAAAACCAGACCGAGATTGACTGAGCTAACATTAGCTGTGCCTGTGTCAAACTGTACACTCGTGTAACGAACCTTCCCTGTGCTTCTCTGTGCCGAACTATTGCGAATAAATTGAAATGTAGACTAAAGTATTTCTTACTAGGACTGAATTTCGAGATACATCTAATTCAACATATATCTATATGATGTCGCTCAATTTCAAATCTTTGTTTTTCTTAACCTTATTTTCTTATTCCGCGTCTTTCACTTTATGTTTTAACCAGAATCAACTGAAAACGAAACTCCAATGTGACAAAACCCCTCGCCATTGGACAAAACGAGTTTTAAAATTACGCTATGAGGATTGTCCACATTGCTCTTCCGTATTTTTTGCATGCAAGGCAAGCAAAGATACAACGAGTAGGCTAGTTTATTTTGCTTTCAAGTTCACGCATAACGTCAAGGTTTTCCCAAAGTAGCAAGTGAGTATAGTCAGCAATGTTAATGCCCGTACGTTGGGGACAAGGGCAGAAATAACTAAACCCGAACTTATTACGTTATTTAGGGAAACGTGTAAACGATTGACACCGACGTGATTTAATCGGTTGAATTCATGCCCCTTGTAACCAGCCATATCAAAGCATTCCCAATTTACCTAAAAAACGTGAATATAGGCTACATTACGCGTTACTGTTGACGCGATAAACTTAAAAATAATGCGCATTTTATTCATCTTAAAAACTGCACAAATGTGTTATCTAGCTCTTAACGTCTGCTTGTTTCCCTGTAGAAATGAGTTAATTGATAACCCGATAACCTCTGAATTTAAGGAAGTCTCAGCCTAAGCAAATATTTCACCAAATAAAAATATGGTTTTATTTGTGTTTCCTAGCTATCAAATCGATGTTTTGCCACTCTCAGTTGCCACAGTTGTACAGGCTACTGCAGGTAAAGATTAGCACGGGAAATATCAGCCTGACCAAACAGTAGGCTACATTCCCTGTTTTGTAGAACTTACAAGACGTCTTTACATGAACATTATTACCCACCACAGGTATCAAATATCGTGAAGTGACCCTACGTTAGGCTTTTGATTGGATAGGTTATTGCCAATCGTTCATTTAGCTATGGTTGGTCGAATCCGTCAGGCCTTTGCTACAAAAAATGCAGACCCTAAATTTAGCAAGGGCGAGTTCAGTGGTGAGGATAAGGAGATTCTCGCAATTGTCTATTAAAAAATGTGACATGGGGCCCAAGAGGCTCCAGGTGCCCCAGACAGTGTTTTTAGAAACTATTTCCTCAGGTTATTTCCTGGATTGCTGCATTAGGCCATTAAATGCTCCAGATATACGTGTTTTTCATCAGTCCCTGTGAGTTACGTACAAAGCAATTTAATACAAAGTCATTAATTTTTCTCTGCAGAACATAAATGTCAATAGGTTAGTTGATTAGCAACTTAAATGTATGGATCTTTTTAGTAAGTTCATTGTCAATGTTTGAGACAGGCCAATAGCTGCAAGCTAGGCTACAAAGCAGCATCGAGATTACCAACTATGCCTACTGTAGGGCCACGTTCTATGTTTTGGATGGGTCGGAGAACAGTCCTTCTTGGTGCTGTCATTGCGCTGCTCTGCCTGTGTAAGCTGAAATAGTAAGGACCACATTTAATGATATTAGATGTTATGTTAGTGCAGAGAGATAATATAAATTAATCTCCTCTTAAGTTTTACATTAAAGAGCTGTAAGTCATGTTTATACTGAATTTCTTTAGTCCTGCCTAACAATTCTTTAACTTAAGCAGGAAGCGAACAGCTGCTATATTTTGAGTCCAGTAGTGATGCTGTTGAAGAAACCAGGTTCCAGGTCCTGCTACTGCATGTTAGACTTGAGATGAAGCTAACTAAAACCTTAATCCAATCAAACATTCAATCTGTCAAGCGTGTTTCAGAGAGTTCCTACACGAAGCGCAAATACATATGTCTCCTGGGCCAGCCACGCTGGAACAAAGTATATAGTCGATTTTGGGATTAAGACTGTTTTGACATTCTTGAGAGGAAATGAAAGAGTGCCAAAGCTTCATTGGCATGAATCTAGAGGAGATACTGCGATGATCCACCGTCAGATTTCATGATTAACCTACATCTTGGCATGTTAGAAAGGGCATGTTTTTACGATGTAGAGACAAGACATCATCAAGGGTAGGATGAAATGAACAGGATTCTAGGCAAGTCGGTTCCATGAGGGCCATCTTTGCAGTATGGAGCTTTTCTCCTTGGTTTTGATGATTATTAAAATAGATAGAAAAATATAGGCCTAATAATAATTAGAAATCTGAAACCTTTGTCTCAACCAGGGCTGCCTTTACAAAGGGTTGTCATATTGCTAAGCTCAGCGATGTTTATTAAAGTTTCCTGATGGCAGGCTGTATATGCTAACAGGGGGTTAAACTGGAGAAGTGATTGGCTGAGGATGGTAGGCATGTCATTCCAGAAGTGCGATCCTGTTGAGAAGTGAGTAAGCTTGGATGTACGCTGCCATTAACGACTGGCGCAAAGCATATGGAGAGAACTTGCCTGTCAGCAGATCACCAGTGAGGCACCTCATCAAAATCAGTAGTGCAAATCCCAGTACGCCTCCTTCAAGATTGTTGACCGATCCAGCTCTTGCATGTCTTCCCCGTGGTTACTATTGTACTTGTGGCCAATCCACGGAGTGCCTGACTGGCTCACGCCTTAGCGATGAGCAGGCGAGAGCATATTAGTGTCTTTCTGAGAGAAGCAGATTGAAGATAAACTTGAGGCATAGCCTAATTGGTGGCTTTTTGATTCTGCCCACTATAAGCGTGATTTGAGCCTACTGGCACTGGCAGTGAGATGCACATTGATACTCCAGTCAATCACTCGCTGCTACATATTTTAACCACATCCGGCAGACAGGTCAGCTATGCGTCGTTCGGTTGGGGCTATGTTGCATCCCACCGGAAATTGAATGCAATTGCACAATGCACAAGCAGGGTAATCATAGATTTTGGGTCAAACCGAAAATGGTGGCAGCTCATTGGGTCAAGCGTGAGAGACCCAGCGGCAGAGCCATGTGGCTGACTCTCCCAGTAGCATTAATCTCACTCAATTTATTTCAGTTCGATCGGGATGGCCGCTCTTCAGACCTGTCTCCAGCTTGCAACAGCAGGTTTTTCAAATTCATTTCCTTAGAATACAGGTATATCTGGCAGACTGGTGTGAACAAGGTTCCCCTTGAAATGATGCTAACATAATAAAGCTTTTTCAGCTTTCAGTACATTGATGTACAGTACAAAAGACAATTTTAGATACATTTTAATAGTCAGTTAATGCCATTGCTTGAAATCTTGCAGAACTCATTGAAAATGTGCCTGGTTAGTTGAGTTAGACAACTCTAAATGATATGATCTTGCTTTCCAGCTAAAAGTTACATTGTCAATGGTCTTGAGATAATGGCATCAATGAGCTGCAGTAGCTTAGCTACTAAAGCAGCAGGTAGATACCAATGATGCCTATCTTGTTTAACGTTGCCTATGTTTTTTTTTGTTTTTTGTTGATAGGGTACCAGGAGAACAGTCCTTTTGGTGCTGTCAATGCTCTTGCTCTAGCCTCAGTTGTATAGCTAAACTCAGATAAGGAAGCAACAATAATGATATTAGTAATGTTATGTTAGTGCAGAGTAGATAATAGTTAAATTAATTTGGACTCCTCTGGCATACACGTTTGTACATTGAAGAAAGAAAGCTTAGCTAATGTGATGTGTTTGAATATGCAATGAAGTTTATAAAATGTAGGTACTGCCCTAACAGATTGCTTTTAATCTCCTAAGCAGGGAAGTTGAACAGTAATTCTTATTATTTGTTGATCTCTTGTCTTTCAGAATGATTGTGATTGCTGATTGAAGAAATTTCCTCAGGATGGCTTCCAGGTCCTGCTACTGCATGTTGAAAGAGGCTTTGAGATGGGGAAGGCTGACCACTCCAAAGTCCTTACATCCAATCAACTCATTCTTTATTCGCCACTCATTTTCTTTATTAGCAAGATTGTCTTCAGAGAGTTCCTACACAGAAGCGCAAAACATATTTCTCATGGGGCCACCAGGGGCTGGAAAAACAACAGTGGGGGGGATAGTCGGCTGTAGATTGGGTCTCCCAGTTATAGATGTTGATGATGACATTCTTGAGGAGAAATGGAAGATGCCAGTGGCCAAAAAGCTGTCAGAGGTGGGCAGTGAACGGTTCCTAGAGGAAGAGGGTGAGGCTTTGTCCGACTTTTCCACCGTTGGCAGCGTCGTCTCATTGACTGGGTCCAACCCCCTACACTCGGGGACAATGCAGCGGTTGAAGAGCAGTGGTGTGGTCATCTACCTGGATGTGGACACAGAGGACATCATGCAGAGGCTGTCCAGGATGAAAGTGAACAGGATCGTGGGCCAAGGTCCCGATGTCTCCATGAGGGCCATTTTGCAGTATAGGCAGCAGTTTTACAATCGTTGTTTTGATACGAGGGTGCTTTGTGGATCTGGAGACACCGCTGATGAGGTGGCAGAAAAAGTACCTGCTGCCCAGCTACACAGTATGGTGCACAGAGCATATGGAGAGAACTTTGCCTGTGCATCGATTGCACCAGTGAGGCACCTCATCAACAATCAGTATGTGCAGGAGCTCTTCCATGGCCCCACTGCCTCCTTCAAGGATCTGGCTTTGCAGCTGATGCCACAGCTCTTTGCCTATTGCCTTCCCCAGATGTGTAACTACTTGATACTTGTGGCCACATCTGGGGACACAGGAAGTGCTGTGCTGAATGGCTTCAGCAGCCTTAGCGATGCAGACAGGCAGAGAGTCGGTGTGTTAGTGTTCTTTCCTGAGGAGGGAGTGAGCGAGATTCAGAAGCGACAGATGACAAGTTTTGGAGAGGGCAATGCAAGAGCTGTTGGCGTGGGCTCTGACTTTGATTTCTGCCAGAGGGCTATCAAGCGGATGTTTGGTGACGCTGGTCTGACTGGGCACTTGGCAGTGGAGTATGCCACCTTGCTGAGTACTGCCAACTCAATCAACTGGGCCCGCTTGCTACCACAGGTTGTGTACCACTCCTCGGCCTACCTGGACCTGGTCAGCGATGGTGTGGTTGGGTTTGGGGACCCCGTTGATGTGTGCATCCCCACCGGGAACTTTGGAAATGCCATGTCTGCCGTGTATGCAAAGCAGATGGGAATCCCCATAAGAAAATTAATCTGTGCTTCAAACCGCAACAATGTAGTGGCAGACTTCATTTCCACAGGTGAGTACGATCTCCGCGGCAGGCCACTTCTGGCCTCCGACTCTCCTGCCATAGACATCCTAAAATCCTCCAACCTCGAAAGATTCCTATTTCATGCTTCGGATCGGGATGGCCAGCTCATTCAGGACCTGTTCTCCAGCTTAGAAAAAGAGCAGTATTTCAAAGTGCCCGGCGTTTTACTTGAGAGGATACAGCGTGATATCCTGGCAGGCTGGTGTTCCGAAGCAGAGTGTTTGGCAGCCATCCGTGAGATGCACTCGCGCACAGGCTACATACTTGACCCCCACACGGCTGTCGCCAAGGTGGTGGCGGACCGGCTCCAGGACAGAACATGTCCGGTTGTCATCTCCTCCACCGCGCACCATGGCAAGTTCGCACCCGCAGTTCTCCGGGCCCTCGAGCTGCAGTGTCCCACAGGGACTCCTCTGGACCAGCTTGAGCGTCTCGGCTCATTCAGATCCAGGCCACTTGCACACAATGCCCTGCTGAAGTGCCTGAGGGAAAGTGGGAACAGTCCTCATCTTGTGTGCCCGGCTGATGTCAGTATACTGGTGGATCAAGTGGAAGCCATGATACAGGAATCATTCTGCAAAGTTTATTAGATTTGGTTACTTATTTTTTCAATCAAGTAAAGAAATATATACGAGGTGTACTACACACCACTGCATTCTGGTCCTCCACTGATCAAAGCAGTGCAGTAGGTCTTCTTTCGTTAGTTGTCTCAGACGCTCCTTTATTTTCTTCTTCACTTCTGGAACAGACTCGAAATGGGTTCCCTTGAGTGCAGACTTGATTTTAGGGAAAAGAAAAAATGGTGCTAGATCAGGTGAATAGGGAGGGTGGTCAAGTACTGCGATATCGTGTGGCTATTAAAATCAAGTCTGCACTCAAGGGAACCCGTTTCGAATCTGTTCCAGAAGTGCAGAAGAAAACAACGGAGCTTCTGAGACAACTAATGGAAGAAGACCTACTGCACTGCATTGATCAGTGGAGGACCAGAATACAGCGGTGTGTAGTTGCAGAAGGGGAATATATTGAAGGGGAAAGTAATTGAAATTGAAATTTTCTACATTAAAATTGAATTACAGCATGAGTCTCATTATTTAATAGCCACACCTCGTATATATTTTGGTGTAGGCAATGTAGTCATTTTTCACTAGAAAATAACTGAGAAGGAAGCACAGTATCCTCAGCAATCAACTGATAAATTTGGTTGGGTTTAAAATTTTCACTCTGAAGATGACCATTATAGCCATTTGGATGGTGAGTCCATATCATCTGGCTGAGTTTCTGTAAGGTTACTGTTGAGCCTGGATGCTGTTTTAATCCACAATAAATAACGGATGTCTCTGCTACATTAGAAACTGTAATCTTACACGGCCACTAGATGGCAGGTTTCCTTCTGTTGCAGTTCTGCAGGAAATGTAAATACACTCAGTCTGACCATCCTGTATGTTATCTTCTCCCCATCACACAGATTAAAAAAATGTGCCAGGCAAAACCACACACACTGGATTGTAAATAGCTCTCTCTCAGAGCCTTGAAAATAGGGGTTCATGTTTACAGTATTTAAGGGTTGTATTGGACAGTACTATATTATTGAAATGTATTTTCCCACCCGGAATGGGTTATCTATCTTGTCTACATAAAAAAGCCCTATATTCTTATATATATATATATACACGCACATGCACACGCACACACACACACACAGTAAGTGTTGTAATGTTTGGGACAACGCCATATTTTTTTCTTTTAGCTCAGTACTCTTTTAGCTCAGTACTCCATAAGTTTAGATTTGTAGTTAAACCATTCATATGCGGTTAAAGTGCAGATTCTAAGGTTTTATTAAAGGGTATTTTAATACATTTTGGTATCACCATGCAGAAATAACAGCCCCTAATACACTGCCCTGCCATTTCAGGGCATCATAATGTTTGGGACAAATGGGTTCACAGGTGTACACAAGTAGAAAGCTTTCAATATCTAGTCTTGAGTCTAGACTTTTGATTGCCTTTGTAGTCCATTAGTGGCATTTGTCAGTATAAGGACCAGAGTTGTGCCAATGAAAGTCAAGGAACCCATTATGAGGCTGAGAAATATGAAACAAGACCAGGTCAAAACCTAGTATATGGCTGGACCGGCCGACCAATGGTGTAACTTCATCACTCAGTCAGTCATAGACATTTGCGTTTATAGGGCTGGCCCCGCTGTTGCGTTCCAGCCAAAAACAAACAAAAAAAAAAAAACAGGGACATAGGTCAAGCCTTAAGCTTACCAAAATCAACTGTTTGGAACATCATTAAAAAGAGAGGGACCACTGGTGAGCTCAGTAATCACAAATGGCCTGGTAGGCCTGGTCTTCCTTGGCTTACCAGACTGTTTGTGATTTTTGAGATCACCAGGGCTCTTTATTCTTAATGTTGTTCTAAACAGTTAGTTTCGGCCTATGTCTCTGACTGGCTTCCTTGACTTTCATTGGCATTACTGGTCCTCATGTTGACAAATGCCAGTAACAGACTCCAAAGGCAATCAAAAGGCTAGAATCAAAACTAAATACTGAAAGCACTCTTATACCTGCACTAAGGAAGCAATTGAACACACCTGTTTCTGAAACCAAAACACCTGTGAAAAAGCTAAACCAAATAATTTATAACAAGTGCTGTAATTTGTACTTGATGAAAGAAAAATGTGTAACATTATTGTGCTCACTGTAAGTGTCAATGCCAGTACAGCAGGCCATCATGAAGTTGAAAAGTCGGAATAAATTTATTAGAGACATAGCCAAAACATTGGGTGTGTCAAAATTAATTTGATGCATTGTTAGGAAGTAAGTATCCATTGTTGAACTCAGCAATAGTAAATGACCTGGTAGACCACAGAGAACCACCGTAGTGGATGACCACAGAATACTTTCAGTTGTGAAGAAAAACTAATTTTCAACTGTCAGACATATCAAAAACACTCTCCAGGATGTAGGCATAGATGAGTCAGAGATTACCATAAAGAGAGGACTTCACCAGTTTAACCTCAGAGGGTTCACCACAAGATGCAAACCACTGGTACAATACTGGCACAAATTATGGAAACACTGTGCTGAAAGAAGTTTAGTACTCTTAAAACTGTGCCCATTATTCTGTTGTTTCTGAGCCATTTTCATCTGTAAAAATGTATTTGAAATGGCTGTCTTCTTGACCAATGGTAATGACATTTTTGTCAGGATGCGTGGGGGGTTTGGACCCAAATGCAGAGGGGGGGAAAAATACAAAACTCCAAATGAGGAGAACAAAAGACTTTACTAACACAAGGAAACAAAAGGGAACAAAAAGCCTCGCAGGGCAACTTTCAACAAACGAAGGGAAACCTTAAAACAACACAGGAACAAAGAAAATCCACAAAATACAAAACACAAGGAAACCAGAACATGGTCAGGAACACATGGAGCAGGTACTTGAGTAGGGGCACACAAAACAACCAGACATAACCACAAGGATCCAGCACCTGAGTCAAGGAAGAGGGAAACTTAAATAGAACAGACACTGACGAGACACAGGAGGGCACCATGAACAATCAGGCCACAGAGAGGTAAGGGAAAACGAGACAACCAGCAAACACTAATTGGATAATTGAAAATAATAATACAATTAAACAGGACACAAAACCGAAGTGCCGCCATCTGGCGGCCCAACAAGGAAACATGGACAGGAATACAGAACCATGACAATTTTGGGGCCATCAGTAATTTGAAATAAAGTGTACACACCAAAAAAAGAAAAAAATGTTTTATTTGCATGGATATTATCATTTTATGTAGAAATATGCTACGCAAAGAAATACATGTTCAAGCTGATTATAAAATTTCCAAGAAAGATACATTAGACTGCTCAATTATGTAGGTGTGAACTAATACAAATTTTTAGCACAAATGAAAATTTTCTTCATTTGTGTTTTATATTGATATTACATTCATTGCATATTGCCTTTATTATGCCAAAAAGAAAAATAGTTGGTAAATATTGCATTAATCATCAAACTGTTTATAAATGCAGTGTTTCGATAATTTGTGCCAGTACTGTAAGCCTCAAGACCAGAATAGCCAGGTTAGAGTTTACAACAAAAACAAAAAAAACTTTGGAGTTCTGGAGTCTTATGGATATATGCATAGTTACCAGTACCTAAGTGATGGAAAGAGTTAAGTGTGGAGAAAGAAGGGAACTGCTGACCAAAAGCACCACTCGATTCTCTGAAACATGGTGGAGGTGGTATTATGACTTGGGCATGAACCTGGCTCACTGACAGCAGCAGCAGGATGAATTCTGCACTGTATAGAGATGATTGCAGATCTAAATGCCTCAAATACAAATGCCTCAAAACTCACTGGATGGTGCTTCACCTTGCAACAGGATAATGATCTCAAACATACTGCTAAAGCAGCCAAGTTTTTCAGGGACGAAAAGTAGACTATTCTAGACTGGCCAAGTCAGTCACCCATCCTGAATGCAATTGAACATGTGTTTCACTTGCTGAAGACAAGACTGAAGGCAAACACATGGTTTATTTCAAATCCAATGTGCTGGAGTACAGAGCCAAAACAATATCTTTACGTTTCAAATAAGAAAGTCATAGCCTAGACACAGGCTTTAGTTCATTATTGTTATGAAAAATCGTGCCTGTAGGGAGCCGGAACGCCACAAGATTGCAATTTACAATAAACACATAACACTGGCAAATGATTCAGCGATTGCTGTTTGGATCTTATTTTAAGTGAAATTATTTTGCTTTTTATTTATGGCCTATTGCAACGGCTACATTTTTATCTCAAGTGGAGTGTGAACGTCTTTGAATGCCACAAACAGGTCTGTGATCAACATCCATGTGTGAAGACCTAAGACATTCCTTGTGTCTGACATAAGGAATAGAAATACTTAATCTTTCAGTCTCGTGCCTCTGTGCTAATCCTAATAAAAACATATCACTTATAAATACTCAGATTCTATTTGAATTTCATATCTTTCCCCTTGGCTGCAGTTCAAAGAATGGCAAAGTAGCTATTAAAGCAATGGAGCCTGATCTCTCCTTGTGACATTAAAACCTGGCTAATTAATTGATCTCAGTGAGGTTCCTCCTCCAGTAATTGCCAGGCAGAGCTGGAGCAGTACGGGAGCATGCAGCGTGCGAGCCTCATACCACTGCTCTGAAGTTCATTAACCACCAGGAGAACAGGCTGTTCATGCAGGCTGTTCTTTCCATTTTCAGCTTCATTGTCTTCCATTTCTCCCCCCCCTGCATCAATTGCAAAAATGTATTTTTTTAACAGGGCCACAAAAAGACAATATGAAGTATATGGCTAAATATATTTGTGCCTTAGCCACCCACTGCTGACCCCTCATCATTGGCTTTGTTTTCATGTGAGCTTGAAGTAGATTATAAGTGTGAATATCAAATTGAGGGAAAAAATGTGAAAAAGGATTGGGTTCATATTTAACCCTGACTTCTTAAATGTTAAGCACTGAGAGAAATTAGTGCCGTAACTGGTGAAAAACTAAATATGTCAGTGATGACAGTCTGAATGGTTACGTTGCATTAATTACTACTTGAGGCATTAGCTAAAATGCTAAATAATCTTTCCCTCCAGGGATCCATAGTTCATTGTGTCCTTTAAACATACCTGTTCACACACCATTCAGACTCAACAGCAGTTATTTCAAACTGACAGTCTCCTCTCAAGCTGGATAAACGTTTTATTTCTTATTTATATTACATAAGCATTATGAAAGATGACAACACGTTACATGACCAAGTGCCAAAATAATATGTATTAAAAATATTTAACATTCGTTACAATGTCTTTCTGTAACTGTATGAGAACAGGTTGATTTTTTAAATACATTTTTACCATGATTGTGGAACAATATATAATGCTCAGCAGGAAAGTTACACCTCTGGAATCGGCAAATGTGGGTCATGGCAAAATGGTTAATGTTTCTGCCTTATCAGTTTTTTCTTTTAAAAAGTAATTATTTTTCAGACTCCCACCCAAAAAGGCAATCACTCCATCAGATCAGCAGGATATGTGGAGAAGAGACTGATGGGGAAGTGTCAAATGTTTTCACTGTCATTCATGGTACACCACTGGCATATTTTATTCTCTCTTATTTCTACTGCATTTGTGAATTGTGAAAACAGGTCATGTTTAGCGCTGCACGGTGAAATTTTCATTGTTTTAAATAGTTTGAACAAAAATACAGATGCTGTTTTACATTTTGTTCAAACTAAATGTGTATGTGGTGAACGAAATGTGTAAGTTTTAAAGTAGGTTAACAGAGCAAATCACAGGCGTTCTCTTTTTAAAAATAAAGGACAACCAAATTAGCTATTTTGAAATAGCTTACAGTTTTTCATTTTATATATGCTGGGGGGAATTTTCTTGTAGCAATGGCATGCTGTGTATGAAACAGAGCCTCCATTAGTGGCATATCCTTTTTGTTTGTGTCTGTCTGCCTAATCAAGTGGACACATGTTGTCCTTAATGTAGAGCACAGTAATACACAGACAATTCTTTTTAAAATTTAATTTGGATTGTAATTTTTTGCATTTTCCAAAACAAAACAAATGCAACTTCACTCATTATTGTAATAGTATTACTAGAATTTTGTCTTCGCAATCTGAGAAGACATTATGATGAGAACAGTCCACTTTCTTTAAAAAAAACCCCTGGTAATGCATTCTTGATATAATATGGACTATACGTACAGGTAGACATCTGTATTTTATAACAGATTGAAAACGGTCATATAGAAAACCTCTTCCCTCACTCTGCTAATATCTTCTAGTGCTGTACTCCACACTGAATTCTAATAGAGTGTCACAATCAGGACATTATGTTCCTTCAGTGTGGTGCTGGCAGGGTTGTCAGCTGAGGTGAAGAGCAATGTTCACAGATACTGACTTCCTGGTGGGAATTGAAGGTGGTGGTGCATGCCTGTCTTATCAAAACTGATATTCCCATGCCTTTACAGCTTCACAACATATAGGGGCAGATACTGTAATTGTATTATGTCTATCTCTAAGCCATTTCATGTGCAACAGCAGATTTTGGGATTTTATTTAGATTTTATAGGCTTTTATTGGGATGGATCGATTTGGTGAATTAATTGACATTGACTTACAACTTCAGTAACTGTAATTCTGTAGGATCAATGCACCGCATTAAGCATACATTCTTTCTGACTGTCATGAACAGCCATGAATGAATAGATGAATATTTGTCAGGTTAGCAGACATTACCTGCATGAATAGAAAGAATAGGAAAAAATGAAAAAGTAATATTTATGTACCAGCATATGCAACACTGCATACTGTATCTATTACTCCGAAAACTGTTTCAGTGACAGAGAAATAAGGTACATCCACTTGTTAAGCTGTGACGTATAGACCTTCCGATAATACTGTTTCCGGGTCCAAGCCTCTGCTGCGTTGGCTGAGGCTCTCGTCTTTTCAACGTGCCGCAGTGCTGTGTCCCTTGTTTGAATAGATCTGAGTCCAAAAAACAGTTGTCATTCTACCGCTTTCCTTGCGATGAGAAAGAGAAGAGGAAATGGCCGCAGTTGATAATTAAGTTGCAATTCTTAAACTAATGAAGAAAAACAAAGTCTGGTGCCAGTGGGTGCTAACGTTAGGTAGCTGTTTACATCCTGTTCTTACCTGTCCTTATCATTTCTCATATGCATATACATTAGTGCACAACCTGTCTACATTACAGTTTATCATTACTGTACACCTGCTACCATATGTTGTTACCACTGTATTAGGCCTATATGTATGGAATAAACCACGACGGGCTGTCCCGTTATTGGAAAATAACGGTAGTTCTAGTATTTGCACCGTTGTTAAGCAAAAACCTGGTCGTTAATTCTATGAAACCAACGATTCTATCAAGAAAAAAATAGTTCCTTCTTGTTTTATACCATACAACTAGCACCAATTTTGGTAATTTTTGCCATTACATTATTTAAGAAAACTACATGAAACCATAACTCAATCAAATTAATCTCCCTAGCTCTGTCTTGCTTTTCTAAAATGTTGCGGTCTCGCAGTGTAGACATTGCGTTTTTCCAAGACACTCTGAAACCGGGTTTGAATGCCACTTAGCTTTATTATAGGTTCGCCGTCACTTATCACCTAGCCATGTTAAAATTCTGGGTTTTTTTAGGTCAGAATGATCTCACAGCATGCTTGTTATGCCGGCTAGCTAGATAGCTAACTATTGAATTGTATTCAAAACAGCGGTTACTACAAACGGAATCGTTCACAAAGATACGGATGAAAATGCGTCCCGTAGCCATGAGTTAAATACGGAACGCATATTCTACTGTCCAAATAAGGGATGATTCCGTATTTTATGAGATGGTTGGCATCCCTAAATGAAGTAGCCTAACTGAATGTGATTCAACGGTGGCATCTATTGCAAAATTGAACATTGAAAAGGGGAGGGAATGTAACAACAATTCTAAATCAAAAGAATAATGTTACTGTTTGAACTGCTTTAGAATGCTGGATTTTGTAGCGTATTGATTTTATTGGAGTTGAAAGAATTTAGACCCTTTTTAACCCTCAATGGCGCCTCACTAAAGAAGGAAGTGATCGTGAAAAGGTTCACAGATTCGGGATCTGAAGGAGCGTTTGAACCCGGAAATGGCAAAACGTCACGCGTGACGTCAGACTTAACGAGCGGATTTACAGGCAAATAGCTAAACTAGTTGATCTGAATGTCAAGTTCACCAGAATACAGTTAGTCTGTGCATGCCACCCTTTTCATCTTCCATAACGGCTCCCAGCATTCAGTTTACCTGTCTGAACATCACACCGCACCAAGCATCAATTCTCTCCCTGAGACGCAGCGCATGTAAATTGTAAGTTCGCACCAGTGAAGAGGTGAGTACCTCTCTCTGGATACCAAAAGAGGTCATTGAGATCCAGGTGCTGCCTATGCCGCTGCAGGGGAGGGGAAGAGAACATCTCTGAGAGCTCCCAGGTTGCTTATGACTGCATTTGCTAAAACCGGACCAGGTACAGCAATGTTATAAGCACAAGCTGAACACCAGGTGCAAGTCCATTTTTGGTTGAGATTGTTTTTTGTGACAGTATTGCAGAGAAATCCTAGACATTCCTTTTTTAAGGTATAATTTATTGATACAACGTTGGTATTGAGATGGCCTTTTTAAAATCTCAGAATAGACATAATTTTTTTTTTGCATTATTCCCAACTGACATACTCCTGTATCATAACATAACATAACATAACATAACATAACATAACATAATGACAAGAACAGCCCATTCTGCCCAACAATGCTCATGATTTTCCTCACTATATTATACCTAATGCTCTGATTACCTACAGGCTACATAGTATCTAACACCGTATCAAGCCTGGTTGTGAAAATACAGAGTTTCCGCCTCTACAATGTGACCTGGCAGGCTATTCCACACATTGAATACTTTCTGCATGAAAAAAATCTTCTTAATATCTGTACGAAATTTACCTTCTGCAAATTTCCATTTATGTTACCTTGTTCTACTAACAGAACTCAATCTGAAGAATCTCTTGTAGTTCACTTTGTTGATCCCCTTTATGAATTTAAAATCCTCAATCAAGTCACCCATGAGGAAAGACTTAAGATGCTTAATTAGATTAAGCATCTTAAGTCTTTCCTCATAGCTTTTGTTTTTCATACCTAGAATCAATTTGGTGGCCCCTTTTTGAACCTTTTCCAGAGCCTCCAGTCCACAGAATTGCACACAATACTCCCCAAGTGTGGTCTAACAAATGTATTGTGTAAGATACGTATAACTTCCTTGGATTTATACTCAACACTTTTGGCTATATATCCCAACATCCTGTTGGCCTTGTTTTACTGCTACAGCACAGTGCCTAGAACTTAAAAGGCTTTGATCGACCAGTATTCCCAAGTCTTTTCCAAATTGAGCACATTCCAGTTTGTTCCTCCCATGAAGTAATCGTGCCTAATGTTTTTATTTCCCACATACATAACTTTTTTTGTGGCTATATTTAATTTCATTTTCCAGGTTTCTGCCCTCTTCTGGATTTTGACTTTCCACAATTTTAAATAATGGCAAAGAAATGTGTGCATTTTTGCGATCCAAATAAAAATGATTTTATCACTAGCCTATAGCCTGAACTGGCTATATCAGATTGTATTGAGCATTGTTCATATTAATTTAATAATGTCAACATTGAAGCTCTGCAAATGCACGTTTATTCATTTTTTAAAACTTTTACTTAAGTTTTAAATTGCAATCGCAAAATCACACTGGTGGTAAGAAAATGACTACACCTGTGTAGGCTCATGCATCGTATGCCACTTTATTCTTTTCTTTGTTTGCAGTGCTAAGTAAACTAAAGCTAGTTTTACATCATGGATGTCCATCAGTCAAAGTTTATGCTTCTTTGCCGAGCCATTGCTGTTTTCTGTGCTCGGTGCAGCAATCGTTGGAACTTCCATGTTTTCTGATCACAAAGGCAGAATCTGAACCTGCGCTCTCCACTGGTGTTAAGTGTCACTAAACAAACAATTTGAAGAGGAAATACATATACCCGCATTTGTATGTGGCGCCATCTACAGCTGGGGTTCGATTTTGGCCAAATTCGCCTTCTTTTCAAGAATAGACTATTCCCGGTTTGACTGAGGAGGCAAGATGCGAGAGGGCAAAGTGGATGGGCCAATGACCACAAAGTGCGCACCTAATATTCATGGGAGGTGAGGTATCATGTAGTATCAGTTTGAATGGTGTTAATTATTTCAGTTGCCTTTTGTAAACCACAATGCTTTTTTCATAGAATATTCTACCTAGTAAGTGGCTAGTAAGAGTGGCGGAGTAACACGCCACAGCCAAATTGTACCAGCATTTGATGGGTGGTGAGTGTTAATGTCAGGCCCTGCTTGAACGCTGTCAATGCAAGTTTCGTTGATTGAGACATTTAATAATTTGTGTATTCGGCAGGTGAGCGAGCCTCAGCATTCTAGCAACAACTAATGAAAAATGTCAGGCTGCTAGAGTTCAATTTCAAGAGTTCCCCCCAACACACACACTGACACAGACACAGACACATACACTGCCTTAGCTCATAGTGATGGAGAAGATGGGTTCCCATCTTAGGGGATCCATTTGTCTTGTCAGAGACTGAGAGCCTTCTACGAGTTTAGTGCAGCCTGGGGTGCGTCTCTGAGATCCCAGGTGACTCTGCCTTGGCTGCAGATTAGGGGAGGGTTTCAGGATAGATGGGGTGTACACTGTCTGAATGTAGATTCTAGCTTGCAAGTACATAGTGGTAACAGTGTCATGTTAAGAGTCCAATTTGGGAAAAAACAATATAAATTGCCCATTTTGTTAAGACATTTATAAAAAAAACAATAATTAATATAACAATAATTTTTTTCAAGGTGCCATTAATTATTTAATTAAGGCCTTAATTATAATTATTTTTTTGTTGTAAAAGATATTGTGACCTTGTTAACCCATTCCTATACAGTACTGTTGTTTATAGATTACAAATATCTACTGACTAGTGAGAGTGGTCCTGATGAATTTGGAATCACCTTTATATTTCTCATCGCACACGCACACAAGTATACTGTATATGCACATGCACACTCAGATAAAGCCTGGCTACAGCAAAGAATAAAGGTTCCATCCTTTAGGGCTGTGGGACTGTGAACTGTGAAACACAGATGAGTTGTGTAAGAGTGTGGCAAACTACAAATACCAACACAGAAGCGTTGAGTGCATATGTAAATACCAACACAGCAGCGTTGGGTGGGATATGCATATATAAATACCAATGCAGCTGCATTAGGTGGGATATGCATATGTAAATACCAGCACAGCTGCATTGGGTGGGATATGCATATGTAAATACCAATACAGCTGCATTAGGTGGGATATGCATATGTAAATACCAGCACAGCTGCATTGGGTTGGACATGCAAATATAAATACCAATACAGCTGCATTGGGTGGGATATGCATATATAAAGACCAATGCAGCTGCATTAGGTGGGATATGCATATGTAAATACCAACACAGCTGCATTGGGTGGGATATGCATATATAAATACCAACACAGCTGCATTGGGTGGGATATGCAAATATAAATACCAACACAGCCACACAGGATTATTTGCATGTGCATTTGGGAAGTGTGTGGCTGTGCTGGCAAGCATCTGTATAAGCGAGCAGATGAGGTATGTGTGTGTGCGTGTGTGTGCATGTGCCTGTGTACATGCATGCACATGTGAGTCTGTTTGTGTGTATGCATGTGTGTTTGTGTGCCTGTGAACATGCAAGCGTGTGTGTGTGTGTATGTGCACGCATGTGCCTGTGTAGATGCATGCATGTGTGTGTGTGTATGTGCTGCAGTGTGATTAATCAGGCTCTTTGGCAGGTGAATGTGTTGAGTGGGAGTTTGAGGGGAGCTGGGAGCCAGCTGTTCTCAGAGACAGGGAGGGCAGCATGGTTGGCGGGACAGAGGTAATTGCACAAGCCAGCATGTTTCCATTACTTTAGCGTGGACCTGTGGCTTAATGGAAAGTCTGCAGTCACCGCAAGAAAAAGAAATGTGTTCTTATTGTGAGAGGTATCAGCAGTCTCATGGCATATCCATCAATGTGCATACCTTTTGTCATGCCTTTTTTCAGGACCTGGTAACATGATATTAGAAGATCCTTTGGCACATCTATCATACAAATCAGCAAGGTCATGGGAACACTTTAATCAGGCTTAAATCTAACCAGATATTATTTTTGTAACAGGGAGACTCTAGTCAAAAACATATACATTGTGTACACGGCATAGTCCAATGAACTGAACATGCATGAACATTAACCTGAATATAGTGTAAAGCAGCAGTGTCATTGGGAAATTCAGGGCCGGCCCATGGCATGAACGCTCTGTGCGGTTGTTTAGAGCCACAACCGCTAGGGGGGGGCACACGATCCAATGTTTATGTAAGGTAAATAATGTTATTTTCGTATTTACGTTATTCACTGGAACTATTGCGGAACTAGAGGTATAAATTGAAAATAGAACGGCTACAGAATCCAGCAACACCCCCCCTTCCTTCCCCGCTTGACAGACTTGTTTAGGGCCACCAAAATCCTAGGGCCGGCCCTGGGGAAATTCTAAGACTTTTAGAATTTTAGGCACTCCTTGTCCCTACAGCCCACATAGAAAGGCCTAAGAGAATTTAGAGGAAGCTGGATTGACTTTGCTATTGGAGCACAGGGACATTGAAGTGACATCAGAGGAGACACACAGATGCCTAATTTCTGCAGCAAATTAGATTGAAAAAAAAAAAATCACTTTAATCAAATGTAATATTGTGATAGATGGAAGTTTCTGGGAGGTTTGGAAATTGTGTGTGGGGGGGGGGGGGGGTGTAATTGTGCTCAGCTGAACCCCCTGAAATAAATTCCTGGTTGTCACACAAAATGGATGCACATAATGCTAATACACAACAGTAAAACACAGAAATGCAGAAGCTGTTGTGTTCCTGGGCAGTTTGGCTTTGGGCTGTGAGTGGCAGCTCCCCCCAACAGACATGGAAATGCTAATGGGAGCCAGCCGAACCTGTTGACAGAATTCTAACTTCAATCTCTGGCCTAGGCATGGCTTTAGTCTTTAGCTGATTAGATTCTTCTGAAGAGAAATTTTTCAACTGTCACCTGTCAGTCTTTCCACATCAAAGAGCGATAAATTAGGACAGACATTCAAGTGAGAATCATTGTACCTGCTAATTGGCAGTGAAGTCTATGAAAATGTTCTGGTATGCAGTGTCTTTTGGTTCAAGGGATCCCTATTAAAAAATCTTGGAAAATATTTTAATAATTTAAATCAATCTGGGAACCTTTATTGATCTTTGGTGATCATGTTTCTGAAAGGGAATTCATGCACTTGCACACAGTGACAATTGTGCTGTTGGGTATCTGGTTTTTAGATTATCATCTTTGACAAACAGACAATATAATCTGATATGGGAAAATTGCTCTGTGTCACTATAGGAATACTATCTGTTTTCTCTCTGTCTCCCCACTATCCCCACCACAGATATGGAAGGAACTGTGGTCTTGGTTTTCATAGGAATATTTTGGGAAGAGCTAACCGTGGTTTGGTATTTTCTTTAATTAATTTCTATTGAAGCTGTAACTTGTCTATGTCTGTAACATGAATAGCTTTTTTAAGGTAGTCAACCTTCATCTTTAGATTGGACATTGCATACTTATTGTAACTTAATAAATCTTGGGTGGTGAGCTGTACATTTTGATAAAGGTTGATCCAACCGGTTGCTCTGCCAATCAACAAATTCGGCGATTTAATTAAAAATTGCTATCTTTAATGATAATTAACAAATTAAATAAAATAAATGTATTTTACATGTTGGATAAGTGAGAGTTTTAACTGCACTTTTGTTTGATATTCAGAGCCAGAATCAGACATTAAATGGGGGGTTTTAGCATTTAAAACTGCTGGATTCAGAAAATTAAACATTTTACTTAATCCTCACTTCCTTAACCGTGTGCATGCAGTTAAATTTCGACAACAACATTTATGTATTGTGAGATTTTGAAATTAATGCCAACCATTCTGATGGCTTAAATGTATTTTTTAGTGAATTAAATGCAAACTTTTAAAATGAATTTATCATACAGCCTTTGGAGAAGTCTCTGAATCATAATAGATCTTTCTAAGTCAAGACACACCATTTTAAAGTGCTGTGCACAGCCGATACTGGCAGGCAACTGTCAGGGGCTGTCCATTAAACAAAGATAAATGGTACAAGACAGATACATGCTATGAAGCAGTCTTCTGCAGAGATTCCATTGTCAGGACTTTGGAGGTGTGACTAGGTTATAGCTCTAGTAAAGCGCAGTTTGCCAATGGGGTTGTTTTTGGTCCAGCCCATGAGCTTCTATGGCCATTTTTCTATAGAGGGTATGCACATGATGTCACAGTAAGTGGAAGGCACTGCGGTTACACCTACTGAGTGGCAGAAAGACTACTGAGTGGCAACGTTAGCGCTTAGCTCGAATGCCGCAAAAACACAAAAAACACATCTAAAATGGGAAAGAGCTGTTGTGCGATTGACTGTACAAATAGATTCAACAAGAAATCGGAGCTATCTTTTTACAGACTGCCGAAAGCTAAACAAAAGAGAAGCAAATGGATCGCTGCAATCGCAGAAACAACTGGAATCCAGGCACCGAAACGTGGATTTGCGGTTGTCATTTTGTGTCAGGTATGTTGGATTTTTGGGTAAGTTATGTACTGTATTGACTACTCATCAATTAAATATTTAGCATCTTTCATTTATATTCTGTGTAACTGTAAAGTTTTTGTCAGCATTTATTTAAAAACATCCATGATAAGCCTTGTGTTCTACAAACAAAGAGGGGATGGTTAGATAGTGTTAGCTAGCCAAGCATATGAATTATTAAGGTATGATTTTACCCAAAAATCCATCATACCTGACACAAAATAACCGCAAATCCACGTTTCGGTGCCTGGATTCGAGTTGTTTCTGCGAATTGCAATGATGAATTTGCTTCTCTTTTCTTTAGCTTTCGGCAGTCTGTGAGAAGATAGCTCCGACTTCTTGTTGAATGTCCATGGACCACTAGTTCTTTGGTAAATTGTAAGGATCACTGTCGAGTCCAACAGCCTTTAATTTAAGCAGATAATCGTTTGTTTTACTCCCAGTTTTGCAGTTTCCTCTACTAAAGACAGCCATGTCGCAGCATGTTTTGCCACTCAGTCTGACTGAGGGGGCGTATTCCGTTGGGAAAGTGACGTCAATGCATACCCTCTATAGAACTAAAACACTACAGGAACTTCATAACTACAAAAACTGCACCTTTACATATTGCAGGGTCTCTGTATTCACAATGACTGTGCTCCACAGCCTGTAGCTCAGTTGAAATCCTCTTCTTGTCTCTGAAGCCTCTGCAGTTGCAAACATAACAAAGCTATCAGCTGTGAATAAGTGGCAATTAATTTTTATAATGATGCACCAAACAAAATTGCCACCAATTACATAATGGCCATCTAAATGTAAATTAGCGCCTTCAAGTTAAAAAAAATATTTTTATACAGCTTTTATTAACATTTGCTATATTTATGGCAAATTAATTTTACTGTATTTTTCCATTTGTCATGTCTCTATTTCTCATTGCTGACTATGCAGCCATGTTAATGAGATGGATGGAATATACAGTAAGAAGCCAGGATTTTGTCACACATAGTGATCTTCCCTAATAGTCTCATAGTATAATAATAGTTTCAGTTTCTGCTAATGTTACAATGTGTGATGAAATCGTCACAGGCTGTGGATAGCACACGGTAAAAGGCACTCTTATATAAATACACACACACACACACACACACACACACACTAGGGTGACCAGACGTCCCCGTTTTCCAGCGTTAAAAACAGACCGCAAAGTGAAATAATATTTTACGTGGCAAGAAAGACCGGGCAGCAGAGCCTACTGGTTGACGTCTCAATTGCGTTGTGCTTGTTTTGGCCAACAGAGGGGGCTGCTCGCTATAGCAGCTTCATATCACTTTTCTTCTTATACTAACTACTTTCTCGCGCTAGCTTTAGAGAAAACTGCTGTGGAAAACTCTGTAGTGTTGCTTGTTTCTCTTCTCTTGTAATTAAATACACTGTATTGAACCATTGTAGTTTGACCATTTTCTTTATTGTGTGTTCCATAGTTTACCATAGCTTCACTCACCATGGTACTGTAAACTATGATTTTCTGACACGGTTTACAAAGTACCCAGTTTTATCAGTCGGCCTGCACCATAGTTTATTACAGTACAACAGTTACCATGGTCAAAATTACATTACATTACAGGCATTTGGCAGACGCTCTTATCCAGAGCGACGTACAACAAAATGTATAACCATAACCAGGAACAAGTATGACGAAACCCCTAGAGAGAAGTACCGGTCCAAGTGCAGGGAACAACCGCATAGTTCAACTTGGACCCTGATGGTTAAACTGATTAACACTAACAACGAGAACGGCAACAACGCAATCTATGGAAAAAATACAAGTAGTCGTTAAGACAGTTAATGCACCTAAGTCACCTACGAAACAGCTGCCTAGTTACAACCCTAAGCTTAGTCATTTACAGGGGGGAAAGGAGGGATGAGGAGAGGTGCAGCCTGAAGAGGTGAGTCTTCAGTCATCGTTTGAAATGGGTCAGTGTCTCAGCTGTTCTGACCTCTACAGGGAGGTCATTCCACCATCGTGGGGCCAGAACAGACAGGAGACGTGTTCTGGAAGTGCAGGTGCAAAGAGGGGGAGGTGCTAGGCATCCTGCGGTAGCAGAACAGAGGGATCTGGCTGGCATGTAGGGTTTGAATATCTTGTGGAGGTATGGTGGGGCTGATCCCTTGACTGCCTGGTATGCTAGGAAAAATAAAATACATGAAACCGGAATTGTCCCCCTTTTTTATTTCATAGACAATAACATTGGATATTTTATTGATATATTGACCACCGAACTGGAAATGTCCCTGGTTTTCATTTCAGAAATCTGGTCATACACACACCCACACACATTCTCTCCCTCTCTGTCTATGGCGTCAATTTAATGCCAATAATCAGCGCGAGCATATATTCACTGCGCGAGTAAAACAAGCAGCCATGCGAGCAGATATTCACTGCGCGAGCACAAAACCACTTTCACGCACGCAAATTTCAACACGGAGAGTAAAACAATGAGCCGCAAGCGAGCTGGTTCTACTCGCTCACAAAATATTTCTCCTGGCTCGCGAACAGCCACTTTCTCCTCGCGCGGAGTAGAATTGATTTTGGTCAGTGTGGGGGCGGGGATGGGGTGGAGTCTTATGCTAACGTATTCACTGGTGTGATTGGTCACTTTAAATACAAAGCCCATAAACTTCCTATGCCTTCTAACAGCAACGTTCTTGCTAGCTAAGGGATGATAT
The DNA here is from genome assembly GCF_018555375.3 of Anguilla rostrata. Lineage (NCBI taxonomy): Eukaryota > Metazoa > Chordata > Actinopteri > Anguilliformes > Anguillidae > Anguilla > Anguilla rostrata. The sequence goes on from NC_057936.1 coordinate 37,527,948, forward strand.
TGTGGCGGAATCGCTTACGTAGCGCTAGCAGCCCCTCGGGTTTATGATTTGCACCGTCATGTTTCTGTCATTAGCCACCTAGCCACTACTGCTGTGTTGTATTCCCTGCCTGTCTCCCCTGTTTTGCGTGTGTCTCGCGCTGCTGTTTCCCGCTGTATGCAAACTTATTCGACCTTTGTGTAGTGTGACGTTAAGGCTGCGTGATTGGTTTGTCTACTGTGCCTTGGTAGCCAATCATGGCGACCCGGGGTTTTGATAAAAGCAAGCTTCGCCCAGCTATGATGGTCAGTCTACGAATTGCTGTTTGGAAGAGATGTCACAAATAAAGCGAAGCTCCCCGGGAGCGATTCAAAAACAGCCAAGCCCGTCTCCGTCTCTGCTTCCTCGCGAAACTGCCACATTGGTGTCCGGAAGTGGGATTCAGCTAGCTGAAGTGGAGAAGGTGATCCGAGAGCTGGAAGAGAGACTGGGGGTACCGAGGCGGCGGAAGACCGAGGCAGCAGAGATGGCGACGGGCGCCGACCTGCAGAGCTCGGTGGCGCAACGAGAGAGGGCCCCCAGACAACCAGACGGAGCCAGTGCTGTTCGACCTACGCGCCCGAGGGAAGCTAGCGCTAGCACGCCAGCCAGCGCTAGCATGCCAGCTAGCGCTAGCATGACAACCAGCACACCAGCTAGCATGCCAGCTAGCACACAGCCGAAGCTAGCCCGGTTCAGTGGAGCAGCGCAGTGGGAGACGTACCTAGTCCAGCTGCAGCTGGCTGCCCGTCACTGTGGCTGGAGCGAGAGCCAGACGGCGACACACCTAGCACTCGCCCTGGAGGGCCCAGTGCTGCAGGTCCTGCTAGACCTCGATGCTGCCGAACAGGGTGATCTCAAGGCACTGACGACGGCCTTGGCAAGGCGTTTCGGCCAGAGGCGGTCGATGCAGAGCAGCCGGGAGAAGCTGAACAACTGCCGCCGTGAAGGAAAAGAGAGCTGGGGGACCGTGGCTGCGGATGTGCGGCTCCACGCACGGCAGGGCTACCTGTCCCTCGAGTCCGCGAAAGCGACTGCTATGAGGAGGAGGAGGAGGAAGAAGTCCGCTGGGCACGCTCACCCCCACAACAGCGGCGACAGCGCCCACCACCAGCACGATGCGGCCGCTGCTATCGCTGCGATGAGCCAGAGCACCTGGCCCACAACTGCCCAGCACCAGCGCCCAAGCCCAGATCGCCACAGCCGGCGGGAAACGACGAGGGGGCGGCGCTGTGAGGAAACCGCTGTCCCAAGAACCCATCCTCAATCAGGAGCAGCCTGCTGCGCCTGAAACCAGCTCGGTCCCACTCGCGAAAGCAAATATTCCATCTGCCTTTGTGAAGGCAGGAACCGAGCAAAGTCCTTCCATTACGAGAGCCAAAATGAAATTCCAGCCCGCCCTTTTCAGGGCAGGAGAGCAGCCTGCCCTTCTGAGGGCAGAAGAGCAAACCATCCAACAGCGAGTGGGCCGACTGGGGGAGGCGGGCGGGCTATACCTGCATTGTAGGCTGGATGGGCAATCCTGCTGGCCACTGGTCGACACAGGGGCCACCATCTCTCTGGTGCGACCAGGAACGCTCCCCAACACTGCCTGGTCCCCAACAACCACTGAACTGCAGTCAGTGACGGGGCAGAGGCTCGACATGCGGGGCAAGAAGATGGTGAGCGTGGAGGTCGGAAACCGAGAAGTGGTGACGCACAAGTTTTGGCTGGCCGACATCAGCGACGTGTGCATAATTGGCCTGGATCTGCTGGTCCACTGGGGTACCACGGTGGACATCGCCAACGCCAGGCTCTCCATCGGTGCCACCACCCTCGCCCTCCACGCCACCCCCAAGAGGAAACGCAGGTCCAGGAGGACCCGTCGCCGAGCAGCCTCAGCCCACCCTCACCAGCCGCCGCCCCAGCTAACCAACACAGAGCGTGGCTCGCCTGCCCCACTGTCACAACCTGCCCCCCCCCCCCCGTCGAGACGGTGAGTGCTGTCCGTGAGCTGTGGCGACGCAGCTGCAGCGGCCTCAACCCTCACCAATGCCAACAGCTTGAACGCTTGCTGACCTCTTCGCTGCCCGTGATGAGGAATGCACGCAGACCTAGTTAGTGCAGCACGCCATTGACACTGGTGACGCTACACCGGTTCGTCTGTGCCCTCACCGGTTGTCACTCGCAAAGCGGCTGGGGGCAGAGGAGAAGGTTAGAGAGATGGCCGCTGCAGGCGTCATTGAGCCCTCCAACAGCCCGTGGGCGGCCCCTGCCGTCCTAGTGCGGAAGAAGAACGGAGAGTGGCGTTTTTGCGTGGACTATCGACGCCTCAACGCTGTAACGTGCAAAGATGCCTACCCCCTCCCCCGCATCGACGAGGCACTAGACCACATCGCGGGGTCCAGCTGGTTCTGCTCCCTGGACCTCTGGAGTGGCTACTGAGAGGTCAAAATGGCCGAGGATGCTAAGGCTAAAACCACTTTCACCATCGGGCAAGGGTTGCAAGGGGTGGCAGTTCCGCGTGATGCCGTTCGGACTGTGCAATGCCCCTGCCACTTTTGAGCGGCTGATGGAAAGGGTGTTGTCGGCCGTCCCCTGAAGCTGTTGTGTAGTGTACCTGGACGACCTCCTAGTACATGCCAGTAGCTTCAAGCACGCCCTCGCTAACCTCCACGACGTGCTCACTGCGATTTGCCGGGCCGGGCTACGGTTGAATCCCCGAAAGTGCCAGCTGCTCCGGAGGGAGACGGCCTTCTTGGGGAACGTTGTGAGTGAGCGAGGAGTAGCCACCGACCCAGCTAAAGTGACTGCTGTGCGGGATTGGCTGACTCCAGCAAATGTAGGCAAGCTGCGCAGCTTCCTGGGGTTGGCGAGTTACTATCAGCGGTTTGTGTGGGGTTTCGCCTCCATTGCCAGTCCCCTCCATCGCCTCACCGACAAGTACCAGCCATTCGTCGGGACCACCGAACGCACAGAAGCCTTTGCCCGGCTCAGAATGGCTCTCACGGAGGCCCCCGTACTGGTGTATCCCGACGTGCACCGCCCATTCATCGTCGACACCGACGCCAGTAAAGTGGGGGTGGGAGCCGTCCTCTCTCAGGAGGACAGCGAAGGAGAGAGAGCTGTCGCCTACTACAGTGATGCGCTGAGCCGGGCAGAGCGAAACTACTGTGTGACCCGCCGAGAGTTGCAGGCCGTAGTCAAGGCACTGAGGCACTTCTGACCCTATCTCCAAGGTAGCCACTTCCGCCTCCGCACTGACCACGCTTCGCTCACCTGGCTCCTAAATTTCAAGCACCCGGAGGGCCAAGTCGCACGGTGGCTAGAAGAGCTACAAGAGTGCGATTTCCAGATCGAGCACAGGGCGGGGCAGCACCACACCAACGCTGACGCCTTGTCCCACTGTTCCCGGTGGCTACTGCTAACATCAGTGAGGCGGGGTGGCTGCCAGTGTCGCAAGAGCAGCTGCGGGAAAGCCAGGAGGCCGACAGCACGCTAAGAAAGGCGAGAGGCTAGCTGGAGGCAGAAACACCGCTGCAATGGGCTGAGGTCTCGGCTGAGGGGCCCGAGCTCAAGACCTACTACGGGCAAAGGAGGAACCTTGAGCTGCGGGACGGGCTGCTGTATCGGAGGTGGCAGGCACCCGGGCTTGGAAGCAACTTCCTCCAACTCCTCGTTCCCCGAGCGCTCCGCCCCCAAGTCCTTGGTTTGGTGCATGGCTCGGTGGGGGCGGGCCATTTCGGGAACAGCAAGACCTTGCGACGATTGAGGGGGCGCTTTTACTGGCCTGGGTGCCGCCGGGACGTGGAGCTGCACGTCCACTGCTGTGACTCCTGTACGGCATGCAAGGGGCCTACCAAGCGCTCCCACACCCTTCTGCAATGCTACGTGGTGCGGGCCTCGATGGAGCGAGTGGGGGTGGACGTCCTCGGCCCCTTCCCTGTCACTGAGGCCGGTAACTGCTACGTTCTTGTGGCTATGGACTACTTTACGAAATGGCCCAAGGCGTACGCGGTGCCGGATCAAAGTGCTGCAACAACAGCGGGGAAGCTGGTTGAGGAGATGTTTGCCCGTTTCGGGCTCCCCGCCCAACTCCACAGCGTCCAGGGGCGAAATTTTGAATCGCGGGTGCTGGCTGAGGTCTGCAGTCGGCTCGGAGTAGCCAAGACCCGCACAACTCTACTTCACCCCCAGAGCGACGGACTGGTTGAACGCTTCAACAAGACCCTGACTGCACAATTCGCCATCCTCGCCAGCCAGCACCAACAAGACTGGGACCGCCACCTGCCCCTGGTCCTGTGGTCTTACAGAACTGCCGTACAGGAGTCCAGCCTCTGCACGCCCGCCGCCCTGATGTTCGGGCGGGAGCTCCGGACGCCTGTGGACTTGGTGTTCAGGGCCCCGCCCGAACACAGGGAACCAGCCCGTACAGAGGCATGCTACTTCCGTCAGCTGCTGGAACGACTGCGAGTGGCACACGACTTCTCTCGCCAGGCTCAGGACACTGCGGGATTGCGACAGAAGCGCGCTTACGACCAGCACTGCAAGGGGCAGGCCTTCAAGCCAGGTGATAAAGTGTGGGTCCACTGCCCAGTGCGCAAGAAGGGCCTGTCCCCTAAGCTGCAGTCGCATTGGTGCGGGCCTGGCGAGACCTTGGAGCGGCTGAGTGAGGTGACGTATCACATGCGCATGCCAAATCGAGGGCGCCTGGTGGTGCTCCACCAAGACCGACTCACGCCTTACCAACCACTCGCCACTGAAGACGCAGCTGGCGGACAAGAAGGTAGCAGCCCTGTCCCCTCTACACCACCGGCAGCGGAGGAAACGGCACAGCCTACCACGGGCCGACCCACTCGGAAGCGACGGCTACCAAATTATTTAGTTGACTACGAGGTAAATCGCTTAGAAATTGTGGGTCGTCGGAGACTAGCGACCCTTTAGATGGGGGCTGTGTGGCGATCTTGCCTGTGTATAATGTAAATAATCGTGTTAACTTGTTAGCGGTTAACTTGTCCCGCTCAGCGATCGTGTAAATACTCGTTATGTCGTTTTAAATGTGTGTAGCCTGCTAGGAATCGCTTATGTAGCGCTAGCAGCCCCTCGGGTTTATGATTTGCACCGTCATGTTTCTGTCATTAGCCACCTAGCCACTACTGCTGTGTTGTATTCCCTGCCTGTCTCCCCTGTTTTGCGTGTGTCTCGCGCTGCTGTTTCCCGCTGTATGCAAACTTATCCGACCTTTGTGTGGTGTGACATTAAGGTTGCGTGATTAGTTTGTCTACTGTGCCTTGGTAGCCAATCACGGCGACCCGGGGTTTTGATAAAAGCAGACTTCGCCCAGCTATGATGGTCAGTCTACGAATTGCTGTTTGGAAGAGATGTCACAAATAAAGCGAAGCTCCCCGGGAGCGATTCGAAAACAGCCAAGCCCGTCTCCGTCTCTGCTTCCTCGCGAAACTGCCACAATATGGAGGCACAAATTGTGAGTAGTCTACCAGAGACAATGCAGTGTCATTAAATGTTTATTAATATATGTAATTAAAGCCCAATTCAGATCAGATTTAGTGGGTAATACCTGAGTTAATGGAATGCCCATTGTTCTCTTGAAACCCAGCAAGGTGGGTATTTAGTGGGTCGGTACCATTCACACACTGGAGCTTGGTTGTTTACAATTCTGTTGTCATTGCTAGGGCAACGGCTGTAACGTCTTGACAGCTAACGTTAGTTAGCATTAGCAATCACTAACGTTATTAGCTAGCTAGCAAGTTAGCAACCGCTAACATTTTTAGCTAGCTTGCAATCATTTGCAATAGACCTGGGCTGCGTTTCCCAGAGTCTCTTTAGCGCTACGTGCGTCGTAAGGTATACCTTAAGGTCTTCCTTTAGGTCTCGAGCGGTTTCCCAGTGCCTCCTTAGCTATGGTACACCTTCTGAAAGGTATACCTTTAAAAGGGTGGTCTGAGGCACTCGTAAGCTGTCCCTTAGCGATGCGATCCGCTCATCCTGTCACAGTTTTAGCCTTATGCCAACATTTTGCTTTTCAAATCGACAGTTGTACTACAGTGAGAATTTAGTAGCACATCTGCATGCAACGTTTCTGTGCATAGCACGTCATGAGAATGTTGTCGTTTCACCTGTCTATTCCCATCATGATGGTAATTAAGTATAGGGCCTATCCATAATACTAATCCAATTTGTGAAAAAAAAGTTTTTTAAATACGTAGTGGAGCTAACTGAGGATATGGCGTTTCTGACTGCATACCCTGTAGAAATTAATTTGTTTGTGTGTGAGTCAATGATCACACTGACTTGGAACAAACCGCTGGTTTATTAAGAATATAAAACCAGTGTGAGCAAAGCCACTTGTGAGCAAGTGAGTGTACTTGCATGACCAAACTAGAGGGAACTAGAGCACGTTGATTGGCCTAGCCATACATGCATATAAAGGTATGGTGGCTCATAATGAACAAACATAGCTAAATGATCTACATCCCCTTCCTTTAGCTCACACCTCCTATATAAAACAAAATAGCACTGGGTAAATATCAACATTACAGAACATTTCTTTCTTTTACGATTTTCGGTAAACAACCCAATAATGATATTCTTGGTTAAACTTAAGATCATCTAACAGCAAATCAAGGTGGATGAACATATCAATTTAACAGGTAGGCCTATTCATAAGGCATACCCAGTATAGAATTAATCATGATCAATTTCCACAGACGCGCTTTGGCCTTTCATCTACGATCATTTTTGCACTGCAGAGAAAAGTCTGTGGGAATCAGCTGATATGCTGCTACAGTTGCCTATATATTGTGTGATAAAAACAAATTAACATTAGACCTTTGTTTCAATAAGAACAAAAATAATTCACCCATATGTAGCCTATATCCTTTTTCCTGGGCTTCCAAGAAGTCCCAGACTATGCCTTATATGTCCCGATTGATGGTCTTTATTTTATCTTTGTAGCCTATATTTATTGAAACTATCACAAGGTCTCGTCTTGACTCTTAAAGAAATTAGCAGATGATCTTTAGTAGGCATAGCTTCGTCTTCTGCAATATTAGATTGATGTAAAATGATTATGACAACACTTGTTATATTAAAACGTCATTCGCTTGGCACCGATTGATAAACTTTTCAGCACCACAGTGAAGGCCAGCTCCAACTTACGACGTACCTTTGGAAGTATCTCTTAAGGGAACTGTTAAGGTGTAGTCTGGGAAACACTCGTAAAAACCGGTTTCCCTTTTAAAGGTATACCTTAGAAACCTTCGTAAAACGTTAAGGTACATCGAAACTCGGAAACGCAGCCCTGGCTAGTTATAAATAACGTTATCTGAGCTGGCTGATGCTAGCTAACGTTGTCAACGTCGCTAACAATGTTAGCTAACTAACTAGCGGAGGGGGTGGGGTAAATTTGAAAATACACCACAGAAAGACGTAGCCTATTGAATGACGTAGAAGTGAATGCACCGAGCAGCGGTTTGTTAGCTCGAGTGTTGGAAGGTAGTTTAATCAACCATTGCTCAGCCTATTTGACTTCTCCGATGTCTTCGTTCGCCGTGCTTTCAAAAAGGGCTTGTTAATAAAAATCAGATAATCCACAGAGCTTTAAAAAAATCAGATTATTTAGTGGTCTTGCCGATGAAAATGCACCTATTTTATAAATGAAGTTGTAAGCAAGCCTTTATTGCACTTGTACTTCAAAGCTTCCGGTGTTCATGGCATTGTGGTGTTCATATCCCTTCAAGATTAAACTGTTACTGTCTTTTTCATGATTAGCTGATTTTACTAAATCTGATCCTATAAATGTTTTGACGTGAATGACAAGACAACACGGAAATTCCCAATGGTTGATTACGGATTATTTATTATTATTATTATTATGATCATTACATATTCTTCATGAAATTGGCACGCTTGTTAACCAAGCAAATAAATTAATACAGTTTGAGATTGATTGTTATGCAGGCTACGTTGCGATTTAAGTTTATGGTAATTATTGAAAGTGTTTACTTTCTCACGTATTTACGAGTTAACGAAATATTACCAAATTAACAAACTGAAAAAGGTCTCTCACCAAAGTATTCACTTAACCCATAATCAACAGTCGTGAACAAACGTGAAATACACGATGTAATCCCACTGCAGACTGTGAGAGCTACTAGGAATATGGAGCTTTAAGCAAGCCTTTGCGCGACACAAACGGAACCAGTGGAGACACGCTACGCGCCGCGTCGTGCTGTTTGGCGTGCTGCTTACGCGACGCGTGCGGTGGGTGCCCGGTGTAAGAGCCGTTGCCCTAGCAATGACGATAGAATCGTAAACAACCCAGCTCCAGTGTGTGAACCCACTAAATACCCACCTTTCTGGGTTTCAAGAGAACAATGGGCATTCCATTAACCCAGGTATTACCCACTAAATCTGATCTGAATGGGGCTTTAATTACATATATTAATAAACATTTAATGACACTGCATTGTCTCCGGTAGGCTACTCACAACTTGTGTCTCCATATCGCCCCTTAGCTAACAAGAACATTGCCGTTAGAAGGCATAGGAAGTGTATGGGCTTCATATTTAAAGTGACAAATCATAGCAGTGAATACATTAGCATAAGTCTCCACCCCATCCTCACCCCCACACTGACAAAAATAAATTTCACTCTGCGCGAGGAGAAAGTGGCTCTTCGCGAGCAAGGAGAATCAGCTCGCACGCGGCTCACTGTTTTACGTTTGGTGTTAAAATTTGCGTGCGTGAAAGTGGTTTTGTGCTCACGCAGTGAATATCTGCTCGCGTGGCTGCTTGTTTTACTCGCGCGGTGAATATCTGCTCATGCTGATTATTGGCATTAAATTGACGATTAAATCTGTTCCTCCAGTTTTCGCGCGCGCGCGCACACACACACACACACACACACTCTCTCTCTTTCCCCCTTTCTGTCCCTCCCGTTTTTGCACGCACTACACTAGAGGTAAAAAAGGTTAAAGGTAACGAACATTTCATTTAACAATCTTCCCTCAGTGTTTGATAAACGTAAGAATGACAGACACAAAATACTTGTATTCTGTTCATATGTTTATTGTACTCATGCTTTGGCAATATGTATGCCAATAAAAACTTATTTGAATTTTAGAGAAAGACGATGGCTAGCTAGTTAAAATGATCTTTTGCTAGCTAATACAACGCTAACTGATGGTGAAGCCACTGTACCCAACACCACCTCCATTCGAGGTGGCGGCACACCGCCGGCATGTTCAAGGGTTTATGATCTACCTGGAGTAGAAAAAAAGTTTTGAAAAAATAAAATAAAAAATTTGCTCCTCCATGTAGATCATAAACCCTTGAATATAAAAACGACTCATTGAAATCGGTTGAGAAATGTAAACGTTATAGTGATTTTTATCCAGAAAAACCGCAGCTCCCCCGTTTACTTGTATTTGTTTACAGGCCAGTCTTGCCTGCTCCAATATCGCGGCAACGTTGACGTACGATCCAAAGGCCAATGCGGCGTCTACGTAAGGACTTTCCCCTTGAGTTGCTCAATAACTTTGAAATAGACTTCCTTATGAGAAGGAAATGCTGATTATTCACAGAAAATAGCACTTTGAAAGAAGAGATATTTCCGTGAGCAACCAACTCAAACTACACAGGACATATAAATACACTAAGCTAGTCATACGAATATCCTTCTTGGCAACTTGAATGCTTGTTGACATCTTAGATTATTTCAAAGAACAAAAGAGCACATTTCAGAGCAGACACTATGACTTGCTGCAAAACAGACTGCATTGAAAAACCTCTATCCAGGTTATTTGAGAAATTTGGACGTATTGTGGGCAACCACCCCTTCTGGTTTCTCATAATTCCTCTGCTTCTCTCTGCTGGCTTAGGAGGGGGATTTTACTTTCTAAAAGAGAGAGAGACAAATGACATCGAGGAGCAATATACACCAGTGAATGGACCCGCCAAGCGCGAAAGAGATTTTGTCAAGGAAAACTTTCCTCAAAATGATACAATGTTTTCTAGTCAGAGGCTCTATACCGATGGCACATATGCATCTCTAATAGCAGTTTTTAAATCAAATGTTCTGTCAGATGCAGAATTAGAAACTGGGGCATTTGAGAGAATTAACAATTTGGATAAACAAGTCATCAATATTGCTGTGAAGGATGGACGAGAGCAGTTTACATTCAAAGACATTTGTGCAAAGTCCTCAGAAGAAATTAAGTTTCCTGGACTTAATCTAACCTCACAATTTGGTGGAATCAATAAGAGTGACAGTGTTTTAGCAATTAGACTTTATTACTACATACAACAAGACAACAAAACAAGATCTGATCTATGGCTGGATCAATTCCGAAAATTCTTCTCCAGCAGATCGACGATCAGTGATATGGAGGTGAGTAGTAGCATGAGTGGTGCACATATTTCCAGTGATTACATGATTCCAGTGATATTTTGACTAAATCTGAGAAAAGACACAGGAATAGCATGATGTGTTTTACTTTACATTTGGCACTTTCACACAATAGAGAGATTCCTGTAACCCAGTCCTCCTATCTTGCTACTTGTCTTTACTTAAAGTCTAAGTGGTTGCATCGCCTTGCAATGTTTTAGCCATGGCATGTAGATCCAGCTTGCTGGCCTGACTCTTTTTGATAGCCTACTGAGTACTGACAACTTTGACTGTCTGTCTTGAGAAATGCTTGTAAGGTATAGCCTAGTTCTTGATTAGTTTCTGTTTTAAAAACGCTCTCTTTGCAGAAGCCACAGTCACAGGAATGGTTAAAAAAGCTTAAATGCCCAGGAAACATCAGGACAACTGGGCAGAAGGGAGTGGTGTTTTAAATACAGAAAGATATTTAATTGAGCCTGTCTTAGTTTCTCCTTAATTTCTGACCTCAGTGTGTTATGGAAAGAAATTAATGAGAAAACCTGCTGGAGTGGAGATATCTGCAACCTGACTTTGTAAGTCTGTGTGGAAGCTTCCCTGACTTTTCCTGGTCGGAATAATGATTTTAGCTTTAACTTGTTAACTTGTTCAGGCTTTAACTTGTTCACTCAGTGTTGCTTTGGACAACACTGAGTGACTTTTTACTCATCATCTTGAGAAATAAGCCAAGTAGCCTATTACTAAGTCCCCGACCTGATTTAGTAAGTGATAATATTTTTGGTAGCTTCGATTTATTCAGCTCTGAATTTAGTTTTTGTAGTCTTTTTGAGCTCTACTCAGATATTTTCTCTTAATTTAAAAAGTGGGCCAAGCTGGTTAGTAAACGAAAGTCACTGCCTTCGCCGCTATATGCTTTGACCGTGATACATTTCACATTGATCTGCCCCTGAGAGTTAGATTATACTTAGGTTGAACTAGACATCATTTGACAGTAGCCAATAACCTATAGGTTACTCAAGATGGTTGAGATGTGGTCTGTTCAAATCTTGCCTAGTTCAGTCACATAAAAAATAACGTATTCATTTTTAAATCAGACTGGGGGGGGGTCACAGCGGGGACTGCGGGGTTGTGCACTAAACCAGTGTCTGAAATATTGTCTCGGTCAGCGCAAAGGCTAGAGATGCGCTTGAGCCACACACTCATGAAACCTTTGTGATTTGGCCATGGCTTGGTGAAATGTTCAGTCTGACAGTGTTAATGAAGTAAAAATAACAATTGTCTTCTCACCCAAGGTCACCTAATTTAATTTCTATTGTCTAACATATATAGATTTCACATGTTATAACAGTGCTTGTTTTTTTTGTCTTTATAGGTGTTTTATTTTACGTCGAAATCTCTACAGGAGGAGTTTGAGAAAAATTCTGAAGAAGTGATACCTTTATTTTCTGGCACATACATTCTTGGCATCACCTTCTCAATAATATCATGCATGAGGTATGCTTCTTTTGGCCTATAACATCCTATGTGGTCAAACAGCATGGGTATTTTAGAATGAGCTGACTCATTTATGAAATGAACACATCTGGGGAGAACTAATAGTTACAGTGTTTGCATTTCACAGCCATGAGTGTCTTAGACAATGTTGGAGATGTTGGCGCGTCATGTAATGTATACAATATTATTACTTAACTGGGTAACAGAGTATTGTAATGAGATACTGTTTAAAATTGAGTTATAATATTACAGTTACTTTTTACAATTACTATTTTAATTAACATGCATTACTGGTCAATTAGCCTATGTGAATACAAAGAACCATTGACATAGCTGAGTGATCTATCAATGGCTATCATAAACAGCCTACCTTAAGAAAGACCACTGTGAGGTTGGGTTAATGACCTACCGCTGCGTTTGTGTCATCAAAATAAATAACTGGAGACAGCTTGTGTACCCTGACGACGGCTCCTTTGAGCTGAAATGCATTGGTCGGTTTGTGTTTTTTTATCTTTGCCAAGCCATGGATTTACAATAAAGGCTTTTTAAAATAAAAAAAAATAAAAACATTTTTTCCAACAGAACAGTGTGCCTTGGACAGCCTTTAAGTTTTCCTACAGTAGCCTACTCTTAATGTGTTTTTCTACAAAGGAAAGGAACTTAAACCCGTTTATTGCTAGCCTATTTCAAAGAGCACCTGATTCTTGTTCGGCATGATTGTGGACCCACGTAGCACGCCTATTGTTTAATTAAGAACTGGAGACAATTTCCACTTTCCAGTTCCATGTATTCCTTTGGGAGCTAGTCATTGGTGCATTAAGCCAGTTTGTAGAGGCTGCCCTGTTTAACTATGGGCCTCCTGGCCCCAGATGCACACTGGATGCCTAAACTTGAAGGGATGAATGGAAATTAACCTGGTATCTTCTTCTGTGGGGCTCAGAAAAAAATTGGTCCCTGGAGAGTAATAAGTTCTGTATGAGGAAATATCCAAAATAGTATAATTTGGCAAGGGTAAATTCATAGTTCTGAATGGAACTTGGAAATTTGCTCACTTAAGCCGCGTTTCCACCAAAATTACCCAGAACTTTCAGTCCCAGGAAATACTTTTCAAGGAACTAAAAGGTTCCTTCAGCCCATGGTTGTCTGCGTTTCCACCGCGGTCTAAAGTCCCGCGAAGATTAGGCAAATTAGCCCACTGATGTATGAAAAAGCAACGTTGTCGTCGGTCCATCTGTCCTATGATTTCTTCTGTAACCCCATACTACCACCGAAGTAGCCTATTATTTTCTAATAACCGGGACAGCCCGGAAGGGTTTATTCCACTTATATACAACGGGCTACCAACAATGACTGTATATGGTTACTTTTGTATTTATTGATTTTTATCGATTGAATCACCTGGAATTGAAATATTCTTCTGCAGCCATTTGGGCATATTTTACCGTTGTCAAGCAAAAATGTTGTTGGTAGTTGAACTTGGACCGTTATGCAACAAATAGTATATAACAGGCCAATAGTCAGATTGTAACTGTTGTATATATCCTCTCAAACACATTCATTATGTTTTTATGCGAACATTCGCTTTCATGTTTTGACATCCGAAGCGACAGAATGCATTCACATTTCCAATATAACTGGCAACAACAGCAGAAAACATGCACACGTTGTAAACAATTTGCTGTTTGATTACTTTCTCATCGTCAATTCCATATAGGCTAATCGCAAAATGACAAGAATAGAACGAAAACTCTGACTTGCGTTTACATTTAAATTAGTAGTGGTACAGCCACCGTTTGCTTTCCTTCGAAGTTACTGCTAGCCGAGCAGCGAAGTGTGCCCTCCAGATGCGAACCATGCACCATAAATTAGTCCATAGTCTTCCTGGTCTTTTCGTGGAATTGAAGAATGGCAGTAAAATGGAATAAAATTACGGCAGTCTGAAAAAGCTAAAGGGACGATTACTTATAATGGTGTGGGGGTGTTGGAGAACCAGAAGCGATGAATATAGGAGAACGAAAAGCTAACGCTACTGGAAGCGTTAGCCACAAATTCCCGAAGGACAAAGGAAGGGGAACACCCGAAAGTAAAACACAAAACAAATAAGATCCTTGGGAGAGCAACTCCCGCACACAAAGGATCCTAAACAACAACAAAAAAACACGGAGTAAAAAAACCACTCCAAAGGACCCCCTTGTCCAGCCGTAAAACTGGCTCGCGAAACCAAAAGCGACCCGTGAAAACCAGGGCGAAAAAAGAAAAGGACCAGTGGTACAGAGGCGAAGCTCTGGTACCAAACCCAAAACTGGTCTCAAATGAAAAGACAACTGAGTAGCAAAACTTACTCAGCGAAAAGAAAACCCTGAGACGCAGCTCAGAAAAACACAAACAAAATACATTACCCAGGACAACGTCCCGATACCCACCGGCTCACACGAGCTCAAAATAAAAGTATAAATGCTCTTAAGGCGTCAGAATGCGCTCACTGCGCTAAGAGACTGACTCGCCTTAAGAGGACACAGAACCAACCACAACACAGTTCAGTAAACCGTCCACCGAGCACCTATACCTCTACCGTACCGGCTTTGTGTTAACAGGATTTTACACAGAAGCGCAGATGGCTGTTCTGTCAGTGCTTATAAAGGCACCTCCCCAGGTGAAAATAATTGGGAAATCAGACACCTGGAACAAATTTAGAACTTCTCAAAGGCCAGGTGCCTTCTAGTGGCAGCACAAGGCCACTACACCCCAGAACCATGACATTACTAGAATTAATCTGTTATTTTACCCTGAAAAAAAGTGCGAAAGGTGATTTCCAGTTTGCTTGTACTGTATCACCAGTGTGAATTACGCAGAACTACCGCATACCTCACATAACTGTATCAAACATTTTGAGTCAATTACAACTGGCTAACAAAGAAAATCCGGAAGAAAATATTCAGCAACCGAATTAATCCGTTTGAATGTTTTGGTAGCCTACGTAATATGCTGTCCCAGCACGAATGCTTAGCATTTTATAAAACGAATACTAAAGCAAGAAAAGAACAGAAGAGCACACGTTATAATTCCAAGACATTGGCAGGCTATAACCAAAACTAGGCTACTGCGCCGCATAACATACAAGTTTGATTTGAAGTTATTATGAAAATAAATTTGTTTGCAGCTGCATATTTTCAAACATGGCGGTTAATGGCAGAAAATAAATACAAAAAAATGCTGCGAGTACTCGACCAATCAGAAATGTTCAGTGCTGCAAGCTCCACCCAAAAGGTTCCTGTACTTTCGGAAAGTACTACCCCCCGAGCAAGAACTTTTTGGGGGGTAAAATAAAGCCCCAGGAACTAAATTTAGACCCTAGTTCCTGCGGTGGAAACACACTGAGTTCCTCAAAAGGAAAATACCTGAAATACCTCCAGTAACCACTGGAGCTTGTGAGCTCCAGGGGGCATGTCAATCACGGGTCTCTTGTTTTGTGTGTAGCGTTGGTGATTGATTGACGTCTTGCTAAATCCTGCCACTAACAACTGATTAAGGGCTCTATTTTCCGGCCGGTGCATGGTGTGTTGTGAGCCATCCTGCTAGCGGAATGGTCATTTCTCCCAAAGTGGGAAAAAGTGTTTCTCCCAAAATGGGAAAAAGTGAGTGTCAAGGTTGGGGGTATGTCAGTCTATGTATATTGAGTGATGGACTGCAATTTTGCAGCTCATTGCAATTCTCCGGTCTGTGTTGTCTGAATTTGCGCCTTCGCCACCCGCCAGCTCAGACCAGATATACAGCATAAATTGCAGCCCAGCGTAGAGCAGATTACTAATTTCATGGAATTCCCATGCAATATGCCATTTTTTCCAAATGTAGAACACTCAGAACAGTAATGACTCTTCTCAGGAGTGGGAAGGAAGTCACAAAAAATCCTAGAAGAACGTCCAAAGAACTGCGGGACTCTCCTCAGAAATGAATGTTTTTAAGGGCTGAGAGTCTGTGGCTATTGCAATTATTTCTGTTGGGAACCCTGAAAAGTGCCAAACTCTCGGTGCTGTATAGGTATGGGGCATGTCCCGCCAAGGCATAACTTGGCTGGATGGCATACCTGCCATCCCAATCACTGCCAAAATCTAGAGAACAATCATATTTTCTGTCAAGAGTAGAAGTTCCACTTTGTTTTTTTCAAATAGAAAATTATACCAACATTATCTGGGCCATCAACATTATCATGCCCTTAAAGGGGCAGTCCACCCAAACAGAAATTTATGTTTGTTTCCATTTTCCCAGAATATTAGCTATTCATCCAGATAGTTTCGCTGAGACTTCATGAGTTTTCCAGATATCTGCTGCAGCCCCCTCATGATACAATGGACTTCAATGGGTCCCTTGCTTTTGTGGTCTCAAAGTACCAGTATTCTGCAGCAAACATTGTTTTAATAATGATGACACTGCACCCCATAATACTGGCATACTGAAACTTTGCACGGATATACACAGTTAGCATACTGGAAAGTATACTTCATAGACAGTAGTTTTCAGTGAAACCATGCACAACCATGATATTTGTGAGTAACCATAGCATTATATTTAAAAAAAGATGCTGTTGTTGAGTTTTTTTTTATGTGAATTTTTGAGGCCACAAAAGCTAGTGACCTGTTGAGGTATGTATCAGTATGAGCTGCAGCAGGTATTAAGGATAAAATTTCAGCAAAACTATCTGGTTAGATAGATAGCACTCTGGGTAAGTGGTGAACTGCATTTTAAAATCCAGAAACCTCTGCAATCATATTGGGCCGCAATCTCTCCATAATGCTCCCAAACAGTAGACGATTTTCGACTATTGTTTCTCGGGTACCATTTTGCAAACTGATCGACTGATTGGTGCTTCAGTTATTAGTTGCATTCGCCACAACTTCACTTGAGCAAAAAGGTCCAGTTTAAAAAAAAAATGAAAGCAGCACACATTTAACAATACACAAAATTCTGTCTACCTATTTTCAAAACATAATAACATAGACATAAGCGGATTTTTGAAGCAAGCAAACCAAACTGTGGGTGGCGAACGGAACAGTTCTTTTTTTCATGAACAATTGCATCCCTAACACACACACACACACAGGGGAAAAAAATACAGTAACATAAAAAAGGTTATGAAATCAATTTTGCTTTATTGGGTGTTGTACAATTTTGTTCTTTGTTATTTTTGTTTTGAATTGATAAAAAAAGAAATTGAGTCACCACCCATCTCTTAGGCTGGACTGTGTCAGGAACAAGGTGTGGGTGGCTGCCTTGGGAGTGCTCTCTGCTGGTTTGGCGGTGCTGTCCTCCTTTGGATTGATGCTGTACATCGGTGTGCCCTTTGCCATGACTGTGGCCAACTCTCCCTTCCTGATACTCGGTAATATATTTAATCTTAAATTAATTAGTAAAGATTTTCTGGTATGTGTTTTTAAGAAATATAACATCAAATCATTAAATCAAACCAATTTCATTTGTATAGCACTTACAGAAAACTGTCACAAAGATATTTTACAGAGTATCGTCTATAGCTGATGTATGACATTCAGACATTGTGGTGTTTAAATGTTAAAATTGGGAAACAAGTATGGTCTCACTGACTGATTTTTGACTGTTGTGTTGAGGAATACTATTTCTTCAGCTCTCATCGGCAGCCCAAACCATTGGAGAAACTCTTGGGGTTTACTCATTGTGCAGCATTAACCTACTCCTAGACAAACCTACAATTGTCCATATTATGATTATGTTTTTATATTTCTGCTGTTTTTACATTGTCTGCTGAATATGGCATCTTCCCTTAACTTCAAGAAACTGAAAATACCATACAAGCTTGCTATTTTGTAAGTAGCTACCATCTGAGAGCTCTCTGAGAGGTGGAACAAAACAGGAAGTTGGTTGTCAGGGTTTTGCATTTTACACGCAAAATAGCAATTGGATTTCAATTCTGCTTACCGGAGGCACATTTATGTACCAAGAGTAAATGGAATGTTGTTAAATCATATTCGGATATCTAGATACAAGTCGCAAGAAACGACATGGTGTAAACGAGGCCAAATTGACTCTATGGATCTGAAGCCGCTATTTTGGTCCAATCACTTTTGATTATATTTACATATAAAAGGACTGAATCAGACATGACTCTCATTTTGTAAACACAGTCATGAGGCACACTTCTACTTCAGTAGCTTTGGTCAAGTATTGATCATGCATTCTTGTAAATTAACTTATTAACCCTGAAAGCTAGCCAGTTTGTGCATTGGCCACTTACACTACAGTATGTGGACACCCCTTCTAATTAGTGGTTTCAGCTATTTCAGCCACACCCATTGCTAACAGGTGCATGAAATCAAGCATACAGCTGTGCAATCTCCATTGACAAACATTGGCAGTAGAATGGGTCATACTGAAGAGCTCAGTGACTTTCAATGTGGCACTGTCATTGGATGCCACCTTTCCAACAAGTCAGTTTGTCAAATTACTGCTAGAGCTGCCCCAGTCAACTGTAAGTGCTGTTATTGTGAAGTGTAAATGTATAGGAGTAACAACAATTCTGCAGCAACCACTATTTCTGTACGACTCTGATCCAGGTCAATAGGCACCACTGTAACTAATGAGTTAGAGAGTTGCCAAAGTCCAAGGTGGGATTTGAACCCAGGCCTCTCACTCGTCCATAGATTTCATAGGCAAATGCATTACCAGTCAGCAAAAGGCAAAATCGCTCCTAGCCAAGGGCAACGTTGTCATTTTAGTATTTAAGGGTTGCATTGCCAGATAATGTTGTCATTGTAACATGCCACGAGACCTTTGCTTTACTGTACCTTTACTGTGCTTCACTACCGAACTAGCTGAGCAACACCCACTACACTGACAAACATTTCTGTGAATTTGTCTAAAAATATAGGGCATTGTTTGGGGAGCCTATACAATGTCATTTCATGCACAGGCAATGGGATTTTAGTAATATGGCATGATGTTCAAAGGAGCAAAAATCAGCAATAAAGATGTAACATTATTTTTTAACACACCTCCATGTAAATGGTAAATGGACTGCATTTATATAGCGCTTTACAATTGATGCCTCTCATTCGCCAGAGCAGTTAGGGGTTAGGGGTTAGGTGTCTTGCTCAAGGACACTTCGACATGCCCAGGGCGGGGTTTGAACCGGCAACCCTCCGACTGCCAGACAATCGGTCTTACCTCCTGAGCTATGTCGCCCCTAATGTGAACAGCTTTTATGTTACTTTTACCACAGATCTTAAAAAGTCTTCCTTTGTAACAATTAAATTGTATATGACACAAAAGTAGCACCGTAGACACAAAATGTGTTGAAAGTAACACAAAAGTAGTAACACAAAAGGAGTGTTGGATAACACATCCTGTTTGAGAGTAGGTGAAATAAACTAAATGTACAACTTCGAAAATGCATTTTCCAGATTATTTAAACTATTAATTAAATTATTAATTAAAGCTAGATGTTAGTTAGATATTAACACAACAAACAAAATGTGTTTTGTCATTTATTAAAATTGCTAGCAGCAATATTGGTTATCCCCCAATAATATTGGTTATTGTGTTGGCCACAAAACACATCAGAGCATTGATAAAGCCCTATTTTGTTTTTTTAGGGATTGGTGTTGATGACATGTTCATTCTCATCTCCTGCTGGCAGCAGACTAATGTTCATGCCAAGGTTGAGGACCGTCTGGCAGACACCTACAAAGAGGCGGCCTGCTCCATCACCATCACCACCCTGACAGATGTCTTGGCTTTCTACGTCGGCCTCATCACACCGTTCCGCTCAGTGTGGTCTTTCTGTCTGTACACCAGCTCTGCCATTCTGTTCTGTTACATTTACAGCATCACGTTCTTTGGGGCGGTCCTGGTGCTCAACGGACGAAGGGAAAACAGCAACAGGCACTGGCTGATCTGTAAGAAGGTTCCAGAGGAATGCCCACCTGGTCGCTCCAAAGTGTTCAGCCTCTGCTGTGTGGGAGGAGCTTATGATCACCAAACTGGATATGAGGAAATCCAGCCAATGAATCACTTCTTTAAAATGTACTATGGGCCGTTTCTGACCAAGACCTGGACCAAAGCAATGGTTATTCTGCTCTATGCAGCATATTTGGCAGGTAGTATTTATGGGTGTTTCCAGATACAACAGGGCTTAGATCTCAAAAATCTGGTACCTGACAGCTCCTACACTGTTAAATATTATAAAAATGAAAAAGAGTACTTTGCTGGATATGGTCCAAATGTTATGATAATAGTGAAGAATCAATTTCCATACTGGAATGAAAACAGTAGGTTTGAACTTGACACTTGTATTGAAGACTTTAAAAATCAACCGTACGTCAAAAAGAACGGATTTACATCTTGGCTGAAATCATATGAAGATTATGCAGTGACAAATAATTTGAATTTAAAGGATGAAACTGTGTTCAAGACCAATTTATGCTCATTTCTTGAGAACTCTGATATCAAGCAAGATGTCAATTTCACCAAACAATCCATTCATTCCACTCGTTTCTTTATCCAGATGGAAAACATTACCACTGCTGTTGATGAAATGAAGATGCTGAACACACTTAGAGACACGGCGAGAAAATGCCCTGTCCCATTACTGGTTTATCACCCTGCATTTATCTACTATGACCAGTATACATTCATAGTCAGCAATACCATCCAGAATATAGTTGTCACCACAGGAGTCATGCTGCTGATCTCCCTCTTACTGATTCCAAACCCTGTATGCTCTCTGTGGGTGACGTTCTCCATTGCCTCCATCATTGTGGGTGTCACTGGTTACATGGCTTTGTGGGATGTTAATTTAGACAGCATATCCATGATCATTCTTGTTGTCTGCATTGGGTTCTCAGTGGACTTCTCTGCACACATTTCTTATGCCTTTGTCTCAAGCAACAAGCCCACCGCCAATGAGAAGGCCATTGACGCACTCTACACCCTGGGCTATCCCATAGTGCAGGGGGCTGTTTCTACCATAGTGGGGGTGGTGGTGCTATCGGCATCACAGAGCTACATCTTCAGAACCTTCTTCAAAATCATGTTTCTGGTTATCCTAATAGGGCTGTTCCATGCCATCACTTTCATCCCAGTGTTTCTAACCTTATTTGATATTTGCAGAAGCCCAGGTGAAAGCAACGGTCAAGACAAGCTGACTTACAATGACAAGAAATTAGAGAACACCCATAACCCAAGTACACAGCATGACAGGAAAATTCTAAAAAAAAGGGTTTATGAAAATGGAGCGTTTTATATGTATGATGATCGAAACCAGATTCGAGAACACAATGGTGTTTTGTCCATTGACAACAGTAATCCGCACTTACTATATGGTCAAACGAGCATGACAAGTCATACTAAATCATATATACTGAACACTCATCAGACATACATGTACAGTGGAATTAATAATGTGAGTAATAATCCTCACCAATCGCTGCATTTCAGTGATATGACAACACATGCTAGGCATGCTATCTCAGACCCTGACTGCCCATGATGTTTAAATGTTTCATATGAACATAAGAAAATTGTACAAACAGAAATTGTAGATTTTTCCTGTTCTATTATGTACTGTACTGTTATGTATTATTACATTAATATATTTTATGTTTTTTTGAGGTAGTGTTTTGTTGTTTTGTTTGAGTTAATATGTTTAATTGTATACTGTATATATGTGTGAATTTTTTTACTGACATAACTAATAAATATTATCCAAACTTCATAATTACTGACTAACATTGTAGTTAAAATGGGAGGGGGCCTGAACTCTCTAAATCAATAAATCTAACCTTATTAACCTCATTTGTGAACGTAACAAATGATGACTTGCTGAGCCGGAGGTCAGCATGAGTGATGCGATATAAATGTTATAAATGCTCAGAGGAACTGCCCCTCTGTAGGATTTGAACATCCTGTTGTGTGAACTGATTTCTCTTCTGCTAAATAAAGAATCCTATTTTTTTACAGTTCCTGCCTCGTACCTTTTCCTACCAACTCTGGGAGTCTTACAGTTTATATAGGTTTTGCTTTCTCACTGTAAAAAAAAAAACATGGCAAAGACCAGTGTTTATTTTTTTGTGAATGGAAAACCCCAGATTAGTCATTCTAAAATGTCATAACTTGCGTCCTTGTACTTTATCAGCTTCTGCTGTAAGTATGACATCACAAAGTGAGCCAAATGAAAGGCTAAGATATACCCCGAGGGAGTGTAAAGACAGCCTCAGCTATGGTTGGGTATGGCTACATCTTTTACCACCCTTGCTATACTCTAAGAGTTATTAGCATTTTTTTGATTGCATTTGTCACTTTGATGTGGTGTTGTCCTGTAGGAAATATATCCTTCAGATCTTGTTTGCCTGGCAGAATTCCACAAAATGTA
The DNA here is from genome assembly GCF_018555375.3 of Anguilla rostrata. Taxonomy (NCBI): domain Eukaryota; kingdom Metazoa; phylum Chordata; class Actinopteri; order Anguilliformes; family Anguillidae; genus Anguilla; species Anguilla rostrata. Next base: position 37,550,242 of record NC_057936.1, read on the forward strand.
TAGTACATGATGGAAAAGGTAAAAAAGTCACACATTTCACCCCAATGAGCTTCCTAAATAAGTGAATGACATTACTTGTTAACTGATACACATTTCTGCTTTCAGAAAATGCTTTTGCACCTTACTTTGTGTCAGGTATTGAGCTATTCTGCTGTCCCTCACGCTGAAGGTGTGTGAGACAGCACTCAGTGTGTCTCCACAGGTACCCAACTTAATACAGCATGCTAAAACTGTGCATTAGTCACAGTGCAGACACCAGAGATCTCACTGGTGCTCTACCCATTTACATTTCACTAAATATTAGAATTGGCCTCCCACCATATTTTTCATTTTTCACCTGCCTTGAATAATTGCCAGCGGTCGGTATGACAGGGAGACTTGGGCACTATTCTATATCACGATGTATCACAGGCAACAGTGACACATTCCCGGAATGAACAAGGCATGATTGTCGGTCAGGTCACTGCGGTAGGGAGTACTGTCAGTGTTGTCAAGCCCACACTCCAGAGAAGAGGGAACCCTTTGGCACTGTGTGTGTGACAGGTGGCTTGACAGATGTGCAGGCACAGGGGGTGCCCTGCTCTGGCGCTCTGATTGGATGACCTGTCTGCAAGGGCTGCAGCAGGGAGGCAACCAGCTGCCATGATTCATTGGCTTAGCTGTCTGGTTTTGGTGTGTGTGTGTGTGTGTGTGTGTGTGTGTGTGTGTGTGTGTGTGTGTGTGTATGTGTGGTGTGTATGCGTGCGTATGAGTGCGCATGTATGTATCTTCAAATGCATGTGGTGGTTTGTATAATATACCAGTTCATACTGATAATACCCCTTCCCTGAATGCCAAGAAGACATTCAATGGGCACTATCACAACAAATTTGATCAGCAAAAATGATCCGGATGACGTTATGACATTCTAAAACAGCTGATATAGCCACTGTGATGTACTTAAAGTTTTGTTACAGCATCCATTGCCATGCTGATTGATACATTCTCTGGCAATAAAGGTCTTAGACAACTCAGCAATTCATCTGGCTTACTGAGTTATTTTCCTGCCTGAAAAGCGATCGTATTAGTAAATGGCTACACGTCATCTAACTTGCAAGTAGGTGGCTATCTCCCTGAATATGAATTAAATGTTTTTAACAGAAAATAATAATTATACATGCGATTTTATCCACAGAAATAGCTATACAAGAAGGCTAAGTAAATGTTGTTGTCGCGATCGCCATCGTAGACGTCAGAAGGAAATGTCACTGTCAAAAAAAAAGAAAAGGAATTGGTTCTCTTTGCAGTGGTTTCGGTTGGAAACTAGGTGTAAGAGCAGAATAAGCACCCTGAAGTGAAGCACAACACTGCCTACTGATCATAGATAAGATTGCTGTGAGGTTGCTTTCCATAGTGCCCCCATATTACTGAAAATGCTGTAGCGGTGGCTAGCTATAAGTGCATACCGGCGTATGAATGCTGTGTGCGTTGTGTTGATAGTATAGTGTGGTATCAACTATTTAACTGTAGGCTATTTAACAATTTAACTAATTGTTAAATAGCCTACTTACAACACTATATCACAGAGGTTCAGAAAATGTAAGGCTGCGTTTGGTTGATTTTATTATGCAAATTCAAGTTAAAAAGCTAGGTTAGACATGGTGAAATATCAGAGATGGTACCACTAACTCTTTATCTATAGGTCTAGGCTTTCTATCGCAATCTTCCTTAAATAATTTTTAGATAACAGTGGCTATATCAAAGGTGCAGTTGTGGTAACAATAGTCAGAGTGCTTATTTCCATCTTTTACCATGAACAATAGAACGGCTGTAATTGTGGTCTCACAACAATGCCAGGCCTAATCGCCCAATCATTGCCCAGCAATGCTCTTCTTGCTGAATGGAAGCAAATCCCTGCAGTAATGCTCCAAAATCTAGTATAAAGTCTTCTGAGAAGAGTGGAGGTTGCTCTAGCAACAAAGAGTAGACTAATTCCGTATTAATGCCCATCATTTTGGATAAGATGTGGGATGTCAGGTGTCCACATAATTTTGGCCATGTAGTATATATTCATGCTACATCTGAAGTGATTTAGAATGTCACAGTGTTTCACAGTTTTCACCAATTTTCCCATATATTTTCACCAACAGTCAGAAGAAAATTAATTTATATTGTACACTTCTGGGCAAAACAATGGGCCAAGCCCAAAATGGCAAAATATTAAGCTTTTAATGGTCTTAACAGCAAATCATTGGTCAGAAAATTAGCAAGAATTAAACAAATGCACTCCTGAGACCTCCTGTGCCACCATTTGCTCGTTTACTTTTGCCGCAGTGAACTATTTGGGGAAAAGCTAGAAACAGGGAAATTCACTTATACAGTAGACACATTAACATAATGTCAAATAAAAGAGTCATGTTTTGTATTTGGTTGCATATCATTTGCATGCCATGACTTCCTGATGTCTGTGACCTATCAACATCATCAGAGTCTGGATATCTTATTTTTAGGTTGTCCTACAAGCAATGCAAATCTCTTTGTATTTGAATGAATCTCTATGGGAATTGGGAGTGGGACTAGATTCAGCTGTAAATTATGCTGATACAGTATGGAACACATTTGTTGGCTAAATGGCTGTAAGTCATCAAGGGTCCAAGGTATCAAATGAGCCTCAAACCACCGTGCTGCTGCCAGATATGCAGTAGATACTACAAGCATTGTTTCTCCTGAATATTTTTTCCATTGAGTTCAACAGGAAAATTAAAACCCTCATCCGCAAACGACTGTGTTCATAGGAACGTCTGACCAAGCCCGGCAGGTTTTTGTTTTAGCCCAGCTCTAAGACACCTGATTCTACTTAACAAGGTCTTGACTGAAGACTGTGATTACTTAATTAGTTGAATCAGATGTCACAGAGCTGACCTAAATTGAAAACCTATATCCGCATTGACCTTAAGATAGATGAGATAGGACACTCCTACTAATGCTGAAAAGGAAATTATTATTATTTTATTTTTAATTAATTATTTACTTTGCAGTATTTTTTAAGACTTTTTTTCTTCTTCTGGGCTGATGATTATCTGAACATCCACCAGGGTGAAATGCCAATGCATAATAATTGACAACATGTTTCTGTCTAAAGCAAATCTGCATTTCTGTATTCTTAATTCATTACTATATTAGATTGGCTTATAGAAATTGAATGTTGAGAGGGAAGCATTACCAGGTGTGTTTTATTTTTCAGTACTGCATGAATGTGCCAAAATTTACTTAGATTAAAACAAATAACAAGATTAATCACATTATTCTGGAGGTTGTGGTCATTATCAGGGAAATGCCTACTTTTTTCAGATCGTCTCTCAAAGTTTAAACAATGGGTGCAGAAAGGCTGTTGCTTCTTGTCCGAGCCAGCGGAGGAATTTATGTTTAGTCCTTTACGAACTACAAAACAGCTTGGCTTTAAACTATGACAGCTTTCTACGTTAAAACCTAGAGGTGTTTGCCATAGGTTCTGTGCGGTGCTGCTTGTTGAGTTCATTTCTGAGAGATGATTCTACCAAGAGCGCAAGGAAAGCTTTTACGATGGGAATTAGCCATTCAGCCAATCTAGACTCATCATTCTATTGAGCTCAGGGCGATTAACTGTTTTAATAAAGGATGTCAATTTATATTTTGGCATGGATGAGTACTCTCTGTTTGGGAGTCTAGGTTTTGGAATTTATGAGTTATCCTGGAATTAATTCCATAATAAAATATATACTTGCATCCTGTTAAAAAAATATAAAATAGCTAAAAATAAAATGCAAAATGGAAAAAATACAGATAAACGTCTCATTTGGTCAAGGTGACCGATCTCACAATATTTTTTTTTAATTCTTTGTGACCAAAACCTTGATTTGTGTTTTGTAAAGACAGGGAGAAGTCACATGTCTGACGGGCGAAACTAGGGAGTTTGTTTGCTATGTGAGCAGGAAATGATGAAGGAGAGGCACTGTTGAGAACAGAAAATGCAGAGGGCCCTGACTCCCGGACTGGCCATGCAATCATGCAGTCAGGCCACCGAAAGTCACCTGTAACCTTTTGTGACACATGCCCTCCCTCTCTCATCACTGCTGTGACTCAACAGAGGCCACACTGCAAATAGGGCCCAGGGCCTGTATTTATAACACAAAGCAGGAGTGCTAACCTAGGATAAGTTTACCCCTGGCCATATGCCAACCTATGCCAAAACATACCTTAAGTTCTGTACTGTATTTACTTAGTTGATGAGTAGTATTTAGCATCTTTCATTTATATTCTGTGTAACTGTAAAGTTTTTGTCAGCATTTATTAAAAAAAATATATAAAATAAAACATCCATGATGATGAGCCTTGTGTTCTACAAACAAAGGGGGGATGGTAGTGTTAGCTAGCCAAGCATATAAATTAAGATAAGGTTTTATCCAAAAAACCAATGTATCTGACACAAAATAACAACTGCAAATCCACGTTTCTGTGCCTGGATTCCAGTTGTTTCTGCAAATTACAGCTATCCATTTGCTTCTCTTATCTTTAGCTTTCGGCAGTCTGTAAAAAGCTCCAATTTCTTGTTGAATGTCCATGGACCACTGGTTCTTTGGTAAGTTGTAAGGATCACTGTCGAGTCCAACTGCCTTTAATTTAAGCAGATAATCGTTTGTTTTACTCCCGGTTTTGCAGTTTCCTCTACTAAAGGCAGCCATGTCGCAGCATGTTTTGCCACTCAGTCCCGACTGAGGGGGCGTATTCCGGTGGGAAAGTGACGTCAATGCATAACAACACAGAGATATAATCATTGCAATTCACAAGTCCACAGTTATTAAAACACATAAAGACATTTGCTCTGCCCAACAGTTTGGGGAGACCTGAATGCTATAGTGGTAGGAATAGACGAGCATTGTTGGGCTAAACAATGGCCTGTTCTCGTCTTACCTTATGTTATGTTATGCTATGTTATGTTATGCATTTTGAATTGTTTGGCTGCTGTGATATTTTTTTTTATTATTATTTTTTGTTGCAATTGTGTTTTATGCTGCAATAAAGACCAACTTTGTTCTAATGACATCTCCCATAATTCAATGGTTCTCAACTGGTCTGGCCTTGGGACCCACATTTTCCCATGGTCATTAAGTCGTGACCCACTTTTATAGAATTCAAACCAAGCAAATTTATTTCTAAAAAATGGGCTAGTAAACACACATACACAATGCCATCATGACCTTTTTTTTAACATAAAATAAACAAATATTTTCATCCCTGCATTCAGAGCACATTACTCTAGCAATAGCAAACTGATCCTGGTAAGTGGTTAAAGTTAATAAACTGACAAGTATGAACATCCCAACTGCATTCTGCTGATCCTGGTGAATATGAATAAAATGAACATAACTGTTTACACATATATGATAATCTCTCCCAGTACGCCTACTAAACGGGCTGTTTTCACTTAACAGGCATTTGGGGAAGCTAATGAGATAGATGGGGATGTGCTTTTAGGGGATGTGCTTTCAAGAGTTTCAATGTCTGGGGTGATGGTGGACAGAGCTACTCTCTCAGATCACGCTCAGTGTCCCACCTGTTCCTCTGCTTTGACTTAAGCTGGACCAACGTTGAAACTGATTTGATTGTGTTTTTTGTGTTTGATTACAATTTAAAAGCATGGTGATTCATATTTTTGCATTAAAAGTAGGTAGTAGCTAGCTAGATATTATTTTGACTGCAAACATTTGCTGCAGCAGCGCCCCCCCGCTGGTAGGATCATATTCACGTTTGCCTGGGCGTTGATATTTGGCAACATACTAGCCTACTGTATGCCAGCTAATCTGGTTAATCTTCTATCAACAATATAATTTGACACTACTAAACAAAACAAAAACAACTACAAGTAGCCTACTAAGAATCATACCAATAGCCTATATATCTTAACCAGGTTGTTGATACGTATATCTTTCAAGTGTATAACAGTTTCACCCAGCTGAAGGAATAAAAGAAAGTGAGTTGGCAGGTTATCTAAAATAAGATAATATAAAATTTGTCCCGCCGACTTTGGATTTTATTTTATTTTTTATTTGACCTTTATTTAACCAGGTAAAATCAGTTGAGAACCAATTCTCATTTACAATGATGACCTGGCCAAGAGGCGTCAGCAACAGTAAATAGGTAAAATAAACACAGTCTGCACAAAACAACGCATACAGTACAGATACAGTAGAGTACTACATACAGTATGACACGACAGTACATAAGAAATGGCAAAAGACGGCATAGGTAAATAAAATAAATCAAAAATAAAATCAATAAACCAATAAATAAACACTATGTGCAAGAGAAGGTGAGTTACTGGATATTCTTTGTACAGTTGTAACGGGAGAGAGAGTGAAGAGAGGGCTGGTCAGCAGGTGCAGCAGTCAACTATGACCTGTTGCAGATTTAGTTTGAACATGTTGAGAGATGTGACAGCTGTGAGTTTGAATGTGTTTTGTAGTGTGTTACAATCGTTTGCAGCGGCAAAACGAAAGGAATTACGGCCAAAGACAGTACGGGCTTTTGGAATGATGAGCATTATGAAATCACTGGATCTTAAGCGGTAATTGCTGTTGGAAATGTGCAGAAGGTTTGAGAGGTAGCAGGGTATCTTTCCCAGGAGTGTTTTATACACTGGTATGAAGGGAGGGCCAATCCACCAGTCTGTAGAGATCACAGTGGTGAGTGGTGAAGGGTGCGCATGTGGCAAAACGGATTGCTGAGTGGTGGAGTGTGTCGAGCTTGCTAAGGTTGCCCTTTGATGCCATTTTATAGATTATATCACCGTAGTCAAACAGAGGAAGGATGGTCATTTTCACAAGAGTGTATTTGACGGAGTGCGTGAAAGAAGCCTTGTTTCGATACAGAAAACCAAGTCTAGCTTTGACTTTAGCCAGAAGGTTATTGATGTGAGTGTTAAATGAGAGAGATGAGTCCAACCAGAGGTCAATGTATTTATAGGAGCTGACAAACTCCAGTCCCAAGCCATCAGCACTGAAAATCTTGGGGGGGCTGGAGATGTTGAGATTTTTCCGGTCAAACAGCGTACATTTGATCTTTTTGGAGTTGAGGAGCAGGTTGTGGAAAGACTGCTGGATAGAGGTGAGGCTTTGTTGAAGAGTGGACACAGCAGCATGGAGTGAGGGGCCAGCTGAATATATGATAGTATCATCAGCATACAGATGTATCCGGGAGCTACCAACGGCCTTGGCTACCTCGTTAATGTAGATGGAGAACAAGGTTGGGCCTAAGATGGAGCCTTGAGGCACACCTTTAGTGATGGAAAGTGGTTCCAACGTGATGTTTTCGGTCTTCACCCTCTGGACACGATCAGCAAGGTAGCTGGCAAACCAGTTCCAGCATCTGCTGGACAGGCCAATGCTACTAAGTCTTTGCAGGAGGATATTATGGTCGACTGAGTCAAAATCCTTGGCTAGGTCTATAAAAGCAGCTACACAGACTTGCTTGTTGTCCATGGCGGTAACAATGTCGTCAAGGACCTTCAGGGTAGCGGTGATACATCCGTGGCCTGTCCTAAACCCAGACTGCAGGTCAGACAGAATGTGATTAGAGTCAATTAAGTGAATTAGTTGTTTATGAACCAGTTTCTCTATGACTTTGGCCAGGCAGGGTAAGATGGAAATTGGCCTGTAGCAGTTCGGGTCAGAGCCAGAGCCTCCTTTGAAGAGGGGGAGAATCATGGAAGATTTCCAGTCAAGGGGGAATACAGACAGTTGAAATGACAGGTTAAACAGGCTTGTAATGGGGGCAGCAATAATATGAGTGGCCGCTTTTAAAAACACAGGGTCAAGCCCATCAGATCCAGCTGACTTGTTTGGATCTAACTTAATGAGTTCATCCAGGACTTCCAAAACCATAACAGGTTGAAGGGAGAAGCTGTTAACGCTGGATGATGAAGTAGGAGTATGAGTTGAGGCAGTGTTAGGAGCAGCTGCATCAAAGACATGAGATGACTTCACGAAGTGGTGGTTGAAGAGCGTGGCCATGCGTGGTTTATCATTAACAACAATTTCACCGAATTTAATAGAGGTGGGTAGATGAGGAGAAGCAAGTTTGTTTTCCATGGACTTGACTGTTTTCCAGAACTTTTTGGCGTCAGATCCGCAAGGTGAGAATTTCTCTTTGAAATGATTGATTTTAGCTTTCCTGATCGCCTGTGTGGTTTTGTTTCTGCATTGTCTGAAGGCCAGCCAGTCGGCAGGAGACTGAGATGACCTAGCTCTCCGCCATACGGCATTTTTTAGTTGGATCATAGCAGCCAAGTCGTGAGGAAACCAGGGGCTGTAACGATTCTGGGTCCGGAATCTTTTCAGTGGGGTGTGTTCATCAATGTAAGGCTAAAGATATTCTTGAAATAAGACCAGGCATCATCCACAGAGGGGATAAGGTTGATTCTATCCCAGTTCACAGCTGCAACATCATGTAGGAAGGCCTGATTGTCAAAGTTTTTCAGTGAGTGCTTGGTCGTAATCACTGGTGGGCGTTTGACAGAGAGGCCAGAGCGAACGCATGCAATGGCACAGTGGTCACTCAAGTCTTGACTGAAGACTCCAGTTTGATAGTTTGATGGAGTGTCAGTGAGAATAATATTGATCAGTGTGGCAGATGAGGGTGATTTCAAATTGTGTCTGGCTGGCTCAGTCATAAGTTGAAAGAGGTTTAAAGCATCAAATTGCTGTATGACTAAATCTGGGGGATTGATCATATCCCAGTTTAGATCACCCAGAAGGACAAACTCATAGGAAATGTGAGGGGCCAGAAGTTCACCAAGAGCTGTTAGTGTACATGCTGGAGCAGAGGGTGGTCTATAGCAAACAGCAACAGAGAGAATGAAATTTGTTGACAGTTTAAGTTTCAACAGTAACAGTTCAAATTGCTTGGGGACTAACTTAGACAGTGTTGCAGAACATTTCAAATGGTCTTTTACAAAGATAGCCACACCACCTCCCTTAGTGGATCTATCCTGACGAAAGACATTGTAGCCCGGTATTTGAATTTCAAGATTAGAGACACTTTACTTAAGCCACGATTCAGAGACAGCCAGAACATCAGGGTTAGCAGTATGCACCCAAGATTTCAAATAATCAAGTTTTGGCAACAAACTACGGATATTGACATGTAAAAAGCCCAAAGATTTGCGTTTACAAAAATCATTAAACGACAGACTAGAGGCAGTGGGGCCTTGAATAGCAGGCCCTGGGTTTGGGTGAACATTGCCAGAGACAAACAACATGAGAATGATTAACCCACGTCTGAAAACAGTGCCAAAACATCACATTTGTTTATCTTTCACTGAGGGTTTGGTCAAAATTAATGAGGAGTCATGGAACTGATGCAATAACATGTAAGAGTGCAAATGAATAAGATTCAATACACACCGAGTAGGAAGTCCAAAAGTCTTTGTAATCCATAAGGAAGAAACGTCCCTGGGTGATAAACCGAAGTCCAAAGCACCACCACCATTTGAAATGATGGCAGACTCATGCACCTGCTGAAAAAGCAGGTTGTTTGAGCCGATGTGTGCCAAAAAATAAAAAAGATTGTAAGCTGAAAAGGCAAAGAAGGTTTTAGTGGATAAAACATGTCCAATCCAATATCAGAGGCCCAGGCTGTGGCTAGCAGAGGAGGCCCAGGCTGAAGCTAGCAGAGGAGGCCAGGCTGTAGCTGATAGAACAGGCCCAGGCTGGAGCTAGCAGAGGAGGCCCAGGCTGTAGCTGGTAGAAGAGGCCCAGGCTGTAGCTGGTAGAAGAGGCCCAGGCTGTAGCTGGTAGAGGAGACCCAGGTTGTAGCTGGTAGGGGAGACCCAGGCTGTAGCTAGCAGAGGAGGCCCAGGCTGTAGCTGGTAGAAGAGGCCCAGGCTGCAGCTAGCAGAGGAGACCCAGGCTGTAGCTAGCAGAGGAGGCCAAACTGTAGCTGGTGGAAGGCCCAGGCTGTAGCTGGTAGAAGAGGCCCAGGCTGTAGCTAGCAGAGGAGACCCAGGCTGTAGCTAGCAGAGGAGGCCAAACTATAGCTGGTGGGAGGCCCAGGCTGTAGCTCTTGATTAGATGTAAAAAAGTCACTTTCCTTGGGTGGATTGTCAGTATAAAACACAGATAAAACGCAGATAAAACAAAAATAAAGTTAAGAGCTCACATGCAGGCACACAAATAAAGGACTGGGCTGGCGGCCATCTTGGATTGCAGTCACAGTGCCTGATGTTCTCGTTTTAATTTGTATAGTGGGTTGAAACCAGTGAAATATCATCAATTGAAAAGAAATGGGTTCGCACTCAAAAAATAGCTACAAAGCTTAAAATGTCATTAAAAAAAATTGTTTTCTTCAATGCAGAATCATGCACAAACGTTTCGGCACGTTGCCTTCTTCAATGTGCAGGAACAATGATTAGGACATTCCACCTTCTTTATCTAATTGTTTCACTTGAACTTGGATGCGAGTCCAGCTAGTTTTGAACCAGTGATCTCTTGATTTAACCTGCTGAGTTTACACGTGCACGCGTGTTGGCGAGTGTTGCTGCACACAAAATGTATATGCACTCCACTGGCAACGCGCACCTACACCCACGCCCATTTATCTATCAAACTGCAAGGTGTGGTGTGTTCATGTGGCGTTTGCTACAACTTGCCAAAGTACACGTATAGATGCTTATACGCACTTTAGCCGTAGCAGGTACGCGGTGAAGGTACCGTGCATTCGTTACGCTGGCACGAAGTACGCCCCATACGCACGCACGAACGCATGCACGCACACACAGTACAAGAAAAAAAAAAGCTAAACAAAATGCCTGACGACTGCATTGCATTGAAGGTCTTAGGAATATCAGGCAAGCACAGCACCAAACCCAAACATATCAAAAATATTTTTTGCCACATAAAGGGTCATGTGGTGTGAATGTGACTTGCCTAGAAGTAAAAATGCAGGCAAGCGAGAGGAAAGTGATGGGGTGTCAGGTTGTTGTTTGCTGCACTGGCATCACCCCACAGGAACCTGCATTTCCTGCCTCCCGCCTGGTGGTTCTGCTCCATCAGCCACCGACTGACAGGCGAGCAAGGCAGGCTGGACTGATCATGTCCCCAAATCCCTCACCATGGAGATGGCCTGTCACAACAGGCCAGACTTTCTCTCTGTCAACGCGCAGCACTGGTTATTTATGCCCCACCCTTTCATTAGCCTCTCTCTCTCTCTCTCTCTCTCTCTCTGATTTAAAATTTTCTTTGCTATATATGACAAAAGAAACTGTATTGCAAAGTATAATACATACAACATGTTAACAGTACAAACAGTAATATATATAAAAACACACCTACCTATGTCCTGTTGATACATGCGTAATATACTGCATGTACATTCATAGATTCACAGTTCAAAAATAATTCCATGAAAAAACTACCATAACCTATTATTCCAAAAAATAAGGGCAAAACTGAAGTTCAGTTACAGATGTACAAACATGCCTGCTTCCATAACACTTCATAGTTTTGTAAGTTAACTTAATAACTTATTTAAAGAAATCCATATCTTAAGAAAGCAATTGTTAGTTCTGTTATTGGTAGAGCAAAGCTGGCGGGCAGTTTGCGCAGCAATGTTTGAGCTATTGTTTTTTAAGGCGAGGATTTTCTCTGCATACCCTAATGAAAAAAAAAGAAGTTTATTGAAGTATATTGTCAGATATGTAGTGCTTAGATTATGGCCTTAGAGAGGGAAACAGTGAATTTGATACAATATTATATTGTTTCTAAGAATGTGGCCTGGCCTCCCGTTGCAAGCATCAAAACAAATGTGATTGGGGCAATTTAAAATCCACTGATAACCTAATCTTGTGAGGGAGGGGGGAGTGTCGGAGGAGCACATGCAACTGTACAGGGACTCGAAAAGCTTATCCCCGAGGTGATAAGCCACTGAGGCTAGAGGGAACGAGGAAGGGAAAAAATAAAACAGACTGACAGGAGCGAAAACTCAAACTCCCTGTCAAGCCTTAAAAAACAGCCAAACAGAAAACAACCCCCTAAAAACAAGGGCGAGAAACAGAAACAAAAACACTGAGCACCGCTCAGGAACAAAAAATAGTTGGGATAGAAACCAGGGAAACCCAACGTAACTGAGTCACAGCTCAGACCCAAAACAAAAAGGAAAACTTGGGGTCGAACACCGAGATACCCAAGAACCTAAGACGCAGCTTAAGAAAAACGAAAAGGTAAAGCCCTAACGATCTGCCGGCACGAAGCTCAGAAACACAGACCGAAATACAAACCTTCTAAGGGGGAAACGCTTCTAGAGAAGCGAGAGAACAGGAGGTTTATTAAACAGGCTCTGAAATACCTTACCGGCTCAATGAGAACGTAAGTTGACACTGAAGCAAGGACTGAAAGTCAGATAGCGTCTTAAATAGCCTTGCCTGACGCAGGTGGCCGAAATCACGGCATAGGGAGGAATAATTGGAAACAGGTGCATCCAATGAGGTAATAATCAGGCCAAGAGGCCAAAAACGGAACTGCACCCAAACTCATGACAAATCTAGGCAGGCAATCTGTGGGTCTCACCTCTGGTTTGTCTCAGAAGATACAGGACACCATATCGGGGGCCTAACATTTCCCTTTCCCATTTCCTCTTTAAGTTTGAACGCAATCTTTAGGTAGGCTAGTCCTTGTCATAAATGAGTCTGACCCCCCTTCCTTCCTCTTCTACACCTTAACTCGGCATCACCCAATCAGGGCAAACATCCTCAAGCCATGCTGGGTAAGGTAGTTAAGATGGGCACAGGAAAAGGTTGTGTGTGTTGCTGTTGGTTTCGGAGCCTTGAAGAAGAAAAGTTTTTCTCTTTTCATTTTCATTTTGGTGATGGTTCCTTGGTTATGTGTTTTTAGCTGGTTTACTTTCATCCCATGGCACTTAAACTGGATGGGTGATACTTTGGCAAGGTCTGGCTTATCCATCTCTCTCTCTCTGTTTTCTGGTATTTCATGATCAATTGTTTAATGTTTTGTATTATGTCTTCTGTTTTATAATTTAGAAGTAGTGAGCCTGCATTCAATAAAGAATGTATAATTTCAATACAATAATATGAATCTAAATCTAAATTCAATTATTTAATCTTAAAACCTGATATAGAGCTTGTTTTGACTTGTTGGTTGATTCCACCAGTCCACTGTAGACTGATCTATCAATGAATTTGGCTATTTAATCATTATTCTCATTTTCAATAATAATTATTAAATTAAATCACACAAAATATATTTTACATGTAGGCTAAGTGAGGAGTTCTAGCATGCAATATTACTTGTGTTAATTATTCAGAGTGCTGAACATTTTAACAAGGGAATTGACTGTTGGATCCGCTGGATTCAGAAAATAAACATTTTTAATTAATCCTTGCTTGATTATAAGTTTTTTTTTTACCAAAAAAATGCGAGAGTACAATTAAAATCTTTCGAGAAGTAAACTCATGCCAATCACTTATTTTATCTGTCCTCACACATTACAGGCATTTAGCAGACACTCTTATGCAGAGTGACTTGCATTTTACATTTATATAGCTGAATTTACTGAAGCAATTCAGGTAAAGTACCTTGCTCAAGGGTACAACGGCAGTGTCCTACCCAGGAATCAAACCTATGACCTTTCGGTTACAAACCCAGTACCTTACCCACTGTGCTACACAGCCGGTCCTTGCCTGGCCTGGAAAAAGATTGAGGTTTGCAATCTTCTGGAACATTCAAACTGGTTAAATGGTCCTAGGAGCTAGGAGCAAGGAGCTAGGAGACTCCCGAAGGATGTATTCCTGCCTCTTGCCCAATGCAAGCTGGGATAGGCTCCAGCATCTCCTGTGTCCCTGACCAGGAATAAGTGGGCATAGACAATGGATGGATGGATGGAAGTAGTGAGCTACATTCAACAATGAATGTACTGTTTCAATTCATTAATCTAATTGATGTTTTTTTCTTAATTACTTAACACTGGACACTTAACACTTGATATAGTGTTTGTTCTGACTTGTTGGCTGATTCCACCAAGTTACTGTTTGACTGACCTATCAATGAATTTGGTGATTTAATTGATGATTGTCAATTCTAATAATAATTAATAAATTAGATCGCTTAAAATATATTTTAAAAGTACGTTGAATGAGGGATTCTTGCACAAAATATTGCTTGTGTCCAATATTCAGAGTGCTGAACATTTTAACAAGGACATTGACTATGGAACTGCTGTATTAAAAAAGAAACATTTTTACTGTATCCTCACTTCCGCGACAATGGCTAATGTTTTTTATTTACTAAGGTTTTTCAGAGGTTTCCAGAAACTGTTCAGATGGACTTATCAATGCTACGCTTCTATGAATATTGTACTTGTTTGAATATAAGTAAATGTTTACAGAGTTTAAAGGTTTGACAGTAATTATTTGGCAATTTCAGATGAGATATTTTTGTTTTTGCACCAAATATATTTTTCATGTTTCTCACTGCCAGATGTCTTTACTGTGATTGTGTGTGGTCCCCAGAAAGCCATTGGATAATTTTGGCAGTTGAATGCTTTCTGGTATTCTTCTGTACTATTTTGAGTCCATATCTAAGATTTTGGTATATTGTACACCTTACTGGACTGGGTGAGTATGGAGTTTCTTTTGAGAAACAGAAATTATATGTTCCTATAGAGTCACCTCTCACCCTAGAGTTCCAGACAGATCCTGGCTTCGACAGAGCTGTGGGAGGTTCTTTCCATTTGTATTTATCTTTATATTGTAGTTGTTCCAATGGGAAATGTTAAAATGATCACATTTGGTTTGGCCGGTTAGGTAGTTAGGTAGTTCTTTCATGAAAGCAAAATATGGAAAGATAGCAGTTCTAGCATTTGGATGAGAGATGAGTACATTTACCTGGGAAATGACACTTCTGCTTCTTAAGGGTTGGAACATTTTCCTCTGCAACATAAGGGTATTCTGATAGAGGGATATAAACAGCAGGTACAGAAATATCGCCTTGAGTTGAAAATATTTCTTTATCCATATGTGGCATTTCAAACTCCACCCTGGGTGTGTCGAAGTGTCCTTGAGCAAGACACCTAACCCCTAACTGCTCTGGCGAATGAGAGGCATCAATTGTAAAGCGCTTTGGATAAAAGCGTTATATAAATGCAGGCCATTTACCATTTACCTTCTGTGATACAGCTGAGTTTTTGAGAGGGCACAATAATCTCCGATATCCTCTCTGTTGTCTGTGGGACAATGAGTGACCATGTACCTTGTCTTACAATTTGATTAAATCGATACAGTTAATATTTGCTTTGAACTCAGGTGCTAAGCTCTTTGATCTGAAAACTTAGAGCTTAGCCTTGGATGTTCAATCTATTAACTGAAAAAGATTTCTTATACTTGCGTGAGAGAGAGATGTTCCTGCCTGGTTAAAGTGATGAAGGTATTGTGTTTGGGGTCCACTGGATGCAATGGGTCTGTTGTGCTGTTGGCAGCTATGTGGGGCCTGGGCTGAAAACATGATGTAGTGGGTCTGACAGACAATGCTGGAGCCCCTGTTCTTCAGTGGAGCAGTAAGGTGTTGTCTGTTGAGTGCGACATCCTCTAGTTTCTTGGCAAACACACTGTGTATGTGGTAGGAAAGGTGTTCTGGCTCACTTACTGGGTGGTGTGTCAGGTGGTGTGCCAGGTACATGTTGGGCAGTAGAGCCTTGGGCAATGTCAGCGTTAATCTTCTGAAGTGAGAGGGAGTAAGTCCTTGAATAGCAGCAGAATAGAGATGATGATCTTGGAGTTGGTAAAGGCCTCAGTTTGCCTCACCTGATATTTTCCTCTTGTCCTGCCCCCGTTTCTCTAAGAATAACAAAAATTGTGATAGTTTCTTAAAATTGTTTGTTGCCTCACTCAAAACAACACTGCAGAACCGTAACCCTAACAAAAGATCTATTGACATAGATTGAAATGACTGGCAGGGCTGAGAGTTTCACTAAGCTATTATTATCATGCAAATTATTTTAATGGTGGTCATTTGTTCTTGTCTCCCTTTTTGTTCCATGGCAACAAATGAACTGCAAATACAATGCGACGTCAACAATGTGACGATAGTGTGTTCAGACTGAGAAGTCAGGAGCTAATGAGGAAACTGACTTAATGAGACAGAAGCTAATTAAAAAGAATCTCACCCATGCTCAGATTCACCTCTTCCTTTTTGGAATCCAGATTGAGTAGCAGGGGCTATTTAAGACTAAGGCAACAGAAATATTTACCAATGTCAAATTACTTGTCTTGTCCCCTCAAAGAAAGAGCATTGAGGAAATTCTTGCTCTTGATTTCCTAAACCAACAGGGGTGTGGGCAGGGGGGAGAGGGGATGGAAAGAAGAAAAACAAAAATATACATTGACCTGTATTCACTCAACATTTGTCCTTGAATTGCAAGTAAATGCAAGTGTTACACTTTTTCTCCAGAGGATGCCAACTCCTAGTCATGGATATGGGCATTTGCTAAAGCAAAAAATATTAGCCATGTCCACCAATGCAACAATTATCATGGACTAATGAGTAAATGAGGTGAGCAACATTGCTCCTTTTAAGGCTAAGATAATCTAGTTCCAGTATAGTTTGTCACGACACACTTAAAAATGCATGTGTCAGGGGAACAGAACTGCAGTGTGCAAAAGTGCAAATTATGATTACACGAGCACGCGTAAGTGAGGAATGTCATGTAAAAGTGTTTCTGCATTTTATTCATTGATTAATTCATACTGCAATATGCAGTGAGGCCTCCCTAATACATTCCCCTGGCACCCCCTGACTGACTCATCTGTCCTTTACTGTATATCTCATGCACCAGACGAAACAGGAAATCACTGCTTTGTGGGAGAGAGAGATGCAATGCTGCTGCTCATCACGCCATTGCACACTTATTGGTGCCCAGGTCGAATAATGAGAACGTCTGGAAAATAAACATACAGCACCCCCTGTAGGGCCATAGAGTATGAGCATGGTCAGTTCCTTTGGGGGAACACCTGGGGCTTTGGCTTGGTGTACTGATCATAACTTTTGGCATGCTGTTTGGAACGATCAGCAGCTGCCTGTACTTTTTGAAATAAAGGTACAGTGAAGGTACAATTTTGTTCTTTAAGGCACAAATTTCCAAAATGTGCATTGAAAGGTACAATAATGTTCTTTGTGTAATAATATGAACCTTTTACAAGAAAAAACAGTCAAAATTAATTATTAAACCCATGGCTAGGGGTACAATTTTATGAACCTATAAGTCACCACCCCAGTGGCAAGTGTTGTAACTTTTTATGCACTTTTTTGTCCCTTTTTTCTGAGAATGTCGTCTAGAAGGCGCAGCAGGCCCAATTGCACTATCAGGAGACACGCTCTGCAAACAGTTCCTGATTCCGTCCTGAACGTGATGCTAGGCAGATTGAGGGATTCTGCCACCAAGTAATCGTCTACTTCAGCAGGGTCTTAGGGTTTCAAGTGCTTGTGGTCTTGCAGTTGTGAACATGTATGTAAACAATTATTGTCCCTGTCATTCTTAATGTTACCCTGGCCAAGGCTTGCAGCCAAAATGAGTAGGCTTCTGGGTGAGTTGGTTTTGTATTTCATTTTTTTTCTATTGTTGTTCAAATTCTTAAATCCAGTCATTGCATGTTTCATGCATCTCATCAGAAGTGAGCGGTAGCTCCAAAATACTACTTGTTCTTCACAAGGGGAGGGCTCTTCAACTGTATGCACCCTTAGTGGGGGGGTTCAGCCCCATTGCTTTGTTGGTGAATATCTACAATGGGGAAGGTGAACATAAATACAGCCTAAGGATAGGGGATCTTCAAAACAAATGTATGATAGTTTTTATTTGATCTTTATGTAACCAGATAGATCACCTGGGAACTGGGTTCTCTTACGCAGTTACAACCTGGGAAGGGGATTCAGAGTTGGCTGATGTCAGAGTGATAAGGTGGCCAGGCATACAGGCAATTACCTGGGCGTTTGACCAGGACACCCCTGCTCTTCATAAAATTGGCTCTGTGAGTCACCATTGTTTTTACCATTTTGTCTGTAGGACGACACATTCTTTATCACACAGTATCCCATCTATGTGGTGCAGCACTAGGATTATATCTTGTACCAACTCCTCTTCCAGCAGCAGCTCAGTTTTTCTCCCATCCAAGTACAAACCAAAACCTAACCCAACCCAACAGCTGACTAATTAAATGTCTCCCCATTTTTGTTGAATGGGTCTGCGTTTTCTTTAATTCTCTCTCTTCTTTTGATCGTTTTTCTTCCTCCCATGTCCCATTTTTCAATTCAAACATTTGTCAACTTATTTCTGTATTTTCATTCCTCTTTGTACAAATTCACTGTGAAAATGATTGCAGCATGCTGAGTCCTTGCACTGAATGTGTGATATTTGTGAAAATAACCACATCCTTCTCTCATTCCTCATGGGTTTCCTGTTTAGGGATGAGGAACCTCTCTGGAAAGGTTTATGTTCACGCAAAGCCGTGGGAGAAAATGTTCAAGGATATAAGCCTCTCTTGGAAAAAATTGGAAGCAAAAATGTCATCGTATTTAAAAAAAAATCTAACAGACCCAATGTGTATCGGTAGTAAACCTTCATCAGGCACAGTGAAGAAGGCAAACATATACCTGCAAGAACAGGATTGTATGTAAGGAGCACAGTAGGTGTGCAGACACCTCATGCTTCATGACTTCTTTGCATAACACAAACTTTTCAGGATGAAATAGCAAGAAAGTACTAAATTTATATCATATATATAAGAGGGTATAGTAACGTTGCACAGTGCATTTGTCGGGCCACATTTACAGCATTGTATTAATTTATTATGGCAGTACAATAGATATGGATGTTAAAAAGTGCAAAGAAGGGAAACTAAATTGGTTCTAGGTATAAAATGTAAGAATGATGTGGAAAGACTTATTTCTGTTATCTCTTCAGGATTAGCAAGAGGATACAAAGGAGAGATTATTACTATTATTGATAATAATAATAATAATAATAATAATAATAATAATAATTAATTGCCCTGCAATAGATTGATGGCCTGTCCATGGTGTATTCCCGCCTCTCGCCCAATGCACACTGGAATAGGCTCCAGCACCCCTCCTCCCTCCCCCCGTGACCCTGACCAGGATAATTGGGTATAGATAATGGATGGATGGATGGATAGATGGATGGATGGATAACTATAATAATGATACTAATAATAATGATAATAATAATAATACTAATAATAGTGGGCTACAATATATATTTTAACAAGGGGGCATGGGTGATATTAAAGGTTCTTTTTTCACTGATATCAGCAAGGACATTTTTCCACACAGAGGTATTAATGTCCAGAATAGCGTGTCGGGGCGTGCAACAGAAGCAGAGACCCATGGGTCTAAGCTGTCCAGGGTGCCAAAGAGAGTAGGTACAATGACATGATTATATGTGCTGATTGGCCTTTTCGTGTCTTTACATATGCTTACGTTATTTTCTTCTGGCAACACACATTTTAAAATCACCTCCAGAAGATTTCATAAAATTGTTCTGGGGGCAAAAAAAGATTTTTAAACAAAATATCAAATTAGTAGGATTGTTATTTCAACCACTCTTTCATAAGAGTATCTATTTTTCCTTCAAATAAATCCTAAGGTATTGTTCCTCATCTAAACTCCATAGCGTGTCTGCACAAGCTGTAAAGCCCCCGAAATAGCCACAGTCCTTTGAGGATATTTATGAATTTCCAAAAAGCCGATATTTCTCCAGCTTGTCAGTCCAAGTGGCCTATCCAAAATAAAGCTAAATGCTATGAATGTATGAAACTTTACGTATAGAACGGAACCAATACAATATTCCCTTATGAAACAACGACTCGTTATCTCATGATTCACAACTTTAAGCGTGGATTGCAATGGGCAAGTAGAGCACTGCATTTATTAAAACCAATTCTATGGTTTAAATGTAGCATACGTTCCGTTAAACGTTAAGCGTTAATCTTTTTATTACCGCGTTATCAAGGCGAAGATGTGTGTCCCGGGCTAATTGTAGAATTTTCTTGTCGTTTACACATTTTCAATCGTTTGAAGATCGGTGCATTCACACAAGTTAAGACAGAAAAACGCAGTGTTCGTACTAGCGTCGTAGCAGTAACCTAATCCAGAATTCTTATCTTGCAGTAATAAACGATTAATCCACAAAAACGAATAAATATCGAATGAGTAGACCAGAACAAGGAGTGCCTAGCTATATTTCGGCTGAACCATTTTCGACATGCACGACATGGTCTCAGTTTTCAGATTACGGCAGACCACCCCTTTTCAGTTTCCTTTACCTAACAAAGCTAGTATGCTTGTTTTTCAGGAGAACTAGTCGTCAGTGCCTTGTTGACATTATTCATCAAACCCGCTTCTAGCCTACATCATCTGTTCGTGTTGACAGACGATATTTTGTTGACTTATTTATTACACCTAAAAAACACTATTGACATTTTTAAAGAATTGCTGATATGTTGTATCGCCAATAAATATTTCGCATACTCCCTTCCACATAAGCGTTTCCTTATTCGACTACCAGTTGGTAAGATTTTTATGTTTTTCTCAAGCGCTGATTTCAGAACTGGACAGCTCCTTCGTCGCTCTACCTAACTTACCCCGGTTAAATGATTGACACAAGAAATAGCCATACACGAATCAAGGGCACTTTAGGAAACCTATAAGATAATGAAGGAGACGGGATTTAGGAGCACACGATTCTTTCTGTCCCTATGGTTTAGTTACTGCTTGTTATGGACAGAGGAGGGCGGAGTGTGTTTGCCACCAAAGTGTGAGGTACGACTCCGAGCATCAAAGTAACCGGATTTTCCCTTTTTTTTCAACCGACTCGCTCACATTCGAGCATCGCAGTGCAAAAGGGGCTGTGCAACATTTCAATAATAAAATCACCACTGTCAAGCGGATATAAACGAAAACAAGCCAACTACAGTCGCTTTCTAAGGGAAATATGAATTGATCTGCTGGAAACCGCCTTTCTTTAGATTATATTGACGATACAGGCTAGAAACAAGGGTGGATTCACTTGCCTACAGGTGAACACATTTTGATGTGATTACTGAAAATTATTTGGCTGGCTTTGTGCATGTTCGCACCTAACGGCAGAAGGTTAACCGGGGCTTCAATATTAAAGGCTAAACGATATGGCTGTTTTGATGTTTTTCTTACTCGTCCATGTGGGATTTGTTGTTGGATCAAATTATGGATATATGGAGTGGTCAGAGCACCAGAGAGACGCTGAAATCGGAGCAAAGCAACCCATCTACAGCACTCATATTAACAGTCAAGAACCACAGCATCATGCGCCTTATTTGCAGAAACCCGCGACCGAGCGCTCGGTCTTAGCACAGAAAATTGAGGAGGATCTACCCAGAGTGGTTACGGCTTTTCTTCATACAGGAGATTCGTCAACGTTAAAGCATGCGAACTGTTCACGGAGATACGAGCTGAGCAGACTGCTTGACAGATCATACATGACTTCCCATTATTCCCTATACAGTGTGATGGATACTGTGGTTCAAGCCGCCAACTTCCTCAATTTGATCTTGCAAGCCAACAGGTCCAGGGGGCACGATCTCCAACAAGACATAGAGTGGTACCACGGGTTAGTGAGCAGTATACTGGAAGGAGATCCAAAAATTCACCGGGCTGTGCTCACATTCAACAGTGACTCGTTTTCACCGGGTCCCCACGTCTTCCTGCAAGCCACGAGAGCGGGAAGCGAGATCGTTCTTCAAGATCTATCGTTCGCGGCCCACCATCACCTGAAGAACAAGACGCCGGAGACAGAATGGTTCCATGAGTTCCGGGACCGGAAAAACCCCCACCTGCATAGAAGAGTGCTGAGCCACGACATCAAATCTCTGGATGCCTCCCTCAGGAGAGGAGATAGCTATGTTATTGATAAAACTCAGATTAAGTGGTCGGCGCCTTACCTCGAGTGCGAAAATGGGAACTTCATTCCTATGTGGCTCCTCACGTTATCTGCTGCGTTCTACGGCCTAAGGCCAAACATGGCCCCTGAGTTCAGGTAGGTATGAATACCTCTCATGTCACGGAAGTGTCTGTGGCACAGGAATAAGAGAGTAAATACTCCACACTTTAATAATTGATGGATAGTGATTTTTATTGGTGTTCCTAACACGTTGCAGACCCCCCCCCCCCAGTATTCATAACAGTACCGTCCGCAATCGTGTGTTCCATAACTAGCCTACAAATGGATTGATATCACTTAATGTGAAGTGTATTATACCGCGTTCTGCTCTCCTTCTGGAGACCATAACAACGCAGTGGGAAAAACAGAGTTGCCTATGAGCTTGAATAATGGGATAGTCACCACGTATCGCTCAATGAAAAAAAGAAAAAAGAAAATAGGCGATGCCATTGAGACGTAGCCTAAGTCTTGTCTATTCCTGTGAAAGGAAGCGCTATACTTCCCACAAACACCCCCAGACGCAGCAGACGTTATTTCCAAGGATGTCACTGCACTGACAACACAAGCATCACGCTAAAAGCTGAGAATATCGCTAAAATAACGGTTTTGTTATCCCTCCTGATAATCAATTATTATTTTTGTTCAATCTCGCCCGTATCTAAATGTACCATGACCTCCGTCTTCCAGTCGAAAATAAAATGGCATAGCAAGTACAATGCAACATGTACGCGATAAAGTCAGCGGTATATTGAATATCAGTGTTTTGAACCTACTGATCACTATGTGCATGAGGTGTCGTGGTTGGTGCTTAGTGAACACGCGTTTCCCCTGCATTTAATGTGGTAACCACCCCAGAGATGTCACTAGTTTTTTTTCCATTGCACAAAATCTGTGTCTTCATTATGTTTTAGTTTTCCGTTGAAATAGCTGTTTTTGCTGGGTGTTTTGTATCTATTATTGAAAGATGATGTGCCATTTGTGTTCAGTCCCTCTTTTCGACTCGACTGTACAAAACAGCTACTTTGCAGATTAATTTATGGTAGTGTTTAGTTGGTATACCATAGAAACTCACGTCAAAGGGTACTGACAAAAACATAAACATAATAGTCTGCTCTGCTAATGTGATACAAGTTCAAACAGTATTGTTTGTTTGCGTAATTTCTGGAACGTTCAGTTAGAGGACAAGAACAGTTATATGTTAGGCTACATTAAACATACGGAGATAGCATATTTTGCATTATTAAAGAGTGAAGTAAAACCCAGACCAGGAATGGGAAGTAGCCTACATAATTTATACTAAATTACAATAGACTGGATTAACTCAATTTATTCTCTGAAGTACTGGAGGTCTGGCCTCAACTACAAAAATTAAGCAATATATTTTTGAAGGCAACAATATTCAATTGCAAACATTTTAAACATCACTTGTTACATGCAATACTTGGGAATTTTATATCAATAGCAAAATATGTTGAGGATGACTATGTTACATTTCATTTTTGTCCTGTATAGAATGGGCAAGATTTGGATATATGATGGAAAATAATACTCCTTATATGTTAAAATGTGATATCTTCCCCATTGTGATACATTTTATTTTTGAGTGGATAATTCACAGAGATTCTCTTTTTTCCATGACTGAACATGCATTAGCTTTAATATGAAGCAGCATCTTTCAGTTTATCTGTTTTGTGCCTGTTAAAACAATAGGAGTGTCCAATCTTATCCAAAATGGCTGATGTGGGTGCAGATTTTTATTTTAGCCCAGCACTATATTCCACTTGATTCTACTTATCAAGAACTTGATTGAAGACCATGATTCGTTAATTAGTTGAATCAGGTGTCATAGTGTTGGACTTAAATCAGTTAGCCCTTTTTGGATAAGATTGGACACCCTGGTCTAAACTGTCTTGCTAGTTTTTTGGTGCAGCAGATTTTGGACGACTGCCCTTGTCTTTAATGATCTTACTCCCAGTCCTTTGGATGTGGCATACTCCTGCTTATATGGTTTTACTCTGAGGCGCTAGTTAGACCTGCTTCTGGATTCTTTCATCAGACTGTTAGCCACTCCTTTAACCAACCCTGCACACCCCTGGTAAATGAAAAGAGGGTAAAAGCAAAATGCTAAATGTTAGGAGCATCACAGTTCAGGCAGCTCTCCAGATGAATCCACAATCAATATCATGATGAATAAATAATGAATGATGTACAACTGGAACACAAAACAATATTTAGCACAGCCTTTTATACTTAGATGATTCTGTTTTCGTTTTAGACATTTAATGAGTTCACTTGCTTGTTCAATGCACAGTAAGTTCCTATGGTCCCTGGTGGGGCATTCAGCTCTAGCACCAAGTGCAGTGAAGTGCCCCACAGGGCAGATTGAATCCCAAATGCAGTAGTGGTGACTGTGGCTTGAAGCCTCTTGGAGTGACACATCAAGTATTTGGCCATGATGGCAACAGGGCATTCCTTTATTCAGCAATGCCCCAAGTGGTAGGGCCTACACCTGCGTGTATATTTGCACCAGTTGCTTAAGTTGTGCAGTTCTTCTGCACAAGCCACTGCAAAGGAGCTCAGGTTGTGGGCCATGAAGTGAAAGCAGCGGCAGCTGGCTTGCACACTTGTCAGATGATGGACAGTGTAGTATAATGGGTAAGGAGTTGGTCTTGTAACCTAAAGGTTGCAGGTTCGAGTCCCCGCTAAAACACTACTGTTGTACCCTTGAGCAAGGTACTTAACCTGCATTGCTTCAGTATATATCCAGCTGAATAAATGGATGCAATGTAAATGAGTGTAAGTCGCTCTGGATAAGAGCGTCTGCTAAATGCCTGTAATGACAGGTGAGTGGCAACTCTATCAAACTGATGGAGGCCATTGCAAAAATAGGACAGTCCTGCTATTATGGCTGGGTAGTGAAGATAAATGAAGGCAAAAAGTTGTTAAAAAGTCACATGCATTGAGATTAAAATAGACTTCACGTTTGAAAATGTTCCCATGCTAACCTGCCTGCTGCCAAGATTCCTCCAGGTACAAACTCTCTGCGGAGGAGAATTGGATGTAATGTTGTCTTCTCCCCGGGAAAGTATTAAGAATGTTACAGGCCTTCCCATCCATTGGTTAGAGCCAGCTGCAAAGCCCAGTGAGGAACAATATGCAATCCACACACTGCTTGTGTTTTTTGGCACCAGTGGAGACCACTCCCTCCTGTGCTGCACTTCTCAGCTTAGTTTAAACTGCCAGTGCAATGCCACGCAAAGTGGTGTTGATAAAAAAAATGTAAGCAACAACAGAAATGTAACACGTATCTAAAATGAACCCTAGTAGGCCACACCAAGTTCAGAAAATGCGAGCCAAGCAGGGCTGGACTGGGCAGGGGATGAACCTGTTTTATATATTATTATTATTATTACCATATGTATATATTACTAGCATTCAAGTGCTCTTATCCATAGTGACTTAGCCAACATTTGCATTTTATGCAGTATCCATTTATACAGCTGAATATATACTAAAGCAATTCAGGTCCCTTAGGACACAACAGCAGTATCCTAACTAGGATTCAAACCTGCAATCTCTAGGTTCCAAGCCACGTTCCCTACCCATCATACTACACGGCCACCCAAACCAGGTGCGTCACAAGATGTGCCACTTTTTAAACACGTCTGCATTTCAACCAAGTATCTGATTTGTCTGCTACTGTGTCACAAGTTGTTCTGGTCTTGATTGAGGTTGAATAACAAAAAGTCTTCCTCTTACGAAGACATATGTGCATCCTTCACCAAAAGAAGCAAGTGAGGACTCATACTTCATGCTTTGAATTCTTTAACTTTAACACTTTGACTTTCCTATGTATGGCGGTTGGTTAACAGTGTCTGGGTCATAAAATGGAAGGCAGGACAAATATTTTCATATTTTCAGGCATATGAGCACCTGGTTCGTCAAACCAAATCCATGATTTTATTCAGATCTATGCACCTTTTAAATAATATTTGTATAAGCAGTTGTGCTATGCTGGAAGAGTTCCTTTTTTATCATGTATTTATTATGGAGCCATGTCCCTAAGGAAACACATGCCATTTATTCACCTCCAAAATATACTGTGGCTTTTGTGCACTATGCAATGCTATAGCCATTTACTGTGCTTGACATTCTTCTGTTATGGGGCTGATTTCCATTTTAACGCCTATTAACTTTCTTCATAGTGTTGATTATTAATCCATAAAGTATTCCTAGCGTGTTTAACTCCCCCTAAATATATTAAAAAAGAACTTCTCTCCTACATAAAATCGGATTCTGATGGTGATCTTTATGTCATTTTATAACATTGGGAATTCATTATTGTATTTATTTTAGTACAGGGCAGTCTGACCAAAAATAATGTTCAGTTGTTGAGGAAAAATGTATTTAAGCTCATGGTCAGAAATGTCTGTGATGAAATAATCATCACTACAAACAATCTCTCCCTCTCGCTCTCACTCTCAGCCTGTAGTATATTACTGCTCCATTATATTTGGGACAAAGACATATTTTTTTTCTTGATTTGGCTCTCTGCTCTGCAATTTTAGATTTGTAATCAAACAATTCAAACTGGTTAAAGTGCAGATTCCCAGCTTTTCAGCTTTTATTGAAGGATATTTTTATAAACTTTGGTTTTACCATTTAGAAATTACAGTACGTTTTATACATAACCCCTCTCCCCATTTCAGGACACCATAATGTTTTGGACAAATGGTTTCACATGTGTTAATGGAGGTATAAGAGAGATTTTTGTATTTAGGCATGATTCTAGGCTTTTGATTGTCTTTGCAGTCTGTTATTGCCATTTGTGAACATGATGACCAAACAGAGTTGTGCCAATTAAAGTCAAGGAAGCCATTATAAGGCAGAGAAATGAGGAACAAACAGTCAGAGACATAGGCCAAACCTCAAGCTTACCAAAATGAACTGTTTGAGATATCATTAAAAAGAAAGAGGGCACTAGTAATCGCAAAGGGCCTGGTCGGCCAAGGAAGACCTCAACAGTTGATGATGGAAGAATTCTCACATACTTCAGGAGGCAGGCATGGATGTGTCAGTAACTACTCTCCACAGAGAACTTCAGGAACAAAAGTACAAAGGCTACACTGCAAGATGCAAACCACTAGCTAGCTCCCAAACAGAATGGCCAGGTTACGGTTTGGTGAGCAGTACCTAAAAGAACCTGCATAAAGTTCTGTATAAAGGTCGACTGGACAGATATGATCAAGAATGACTTGTTTCAGAGTGATGACCAAAGCAAAGTGTGGAGACCAAATGACACGGCTCAAGATCCAAAGCACCCCCCTTATCTATGAAACGCGGTGGTGGGGGTGTTACTGGCTTACTTGCCTTCACTGATGATGTAACTGCTGCAGCAGAATGAATTCTGAAATATCCGGAAGCATGTTATCTGCTCAAGTTAAAACAAATGCCTCCAAACTCATTGGATGGAGCTTCATCCTACAGCAAGACAATGATCCCAAAAATTCTGCTAAAGGAACAAAGATTTTCATAGCCAAACACTAGAAAATCTGTGATTGACCAAGTCATTCACCTGATCTGAATCCAATTGAATACACGTTGCATATGCTGAAGAGAAAACTTAAGGTGCCTAGCCCCCAAAATAAGCAGGATCTGAAGATGGCTGCAGTACAAGCCTGGAAGAGCATCACCAGAGAAGATAGTCAGTATCTGGTGATGTTAAAGGGTCACAGACTTCAGACAGTCATTGCATGCAATGGATATGCGACACTACTTTAATTTAAACAAAATGAGTGTGTCCCAAACATTATGGTGCCCTGAAATGGGGGAGTGGGGCTATGCATAAAAAAATGCTGTCATTTCTACAAGGTGAAATCAAACTGTAATACCCTTTACTAAAAGCTGAAAATGTGCACTTTAACCAGATTGAACATGAATTGTTTGATTACAAATCTAAAATTGTGGAGTACAGAGCCAAATAAACAAAAATGTCTTTCTCCCAAACATTATATATATATACATTTACAGGTTGTCAGGTTCGGTCCAGTGGCTGCAAGCAAGGCATAATGTGAGCATTGCTATGAGTTGAATTTAAAGGAAAATTGCAGCGTTTATAGAGTGCGTCAGCAGTCCCAGAGAAACTGCAACTTCATGCATAAGTGATAAGAGCAGTACATCAGTTGCCCCATGATATCGATTATGTTTTTGATCTTGTAGTTATTAAAGCAGAGCTGCCCAATCAGACTTGGGAACCCCTGTGTATTCATTTGCCCATGTGACCTTTGAAGCACACCCCTCTACATCCAGCACTGCAATGCTTAGCATAGTTAATTCACACCTCAAACAAGTTCTTGTCTCTTAGTTAAGAGTTCTCATATCCAAGTCTCCCCTTTCAGACCTACCATGGTGTCAAAGATGGGAAGTGCTATCATGTGAAACCCAGGAATATATATTTTTGTTCCATCCATCCATCCATCCATCCATCCATCCATCCATCCATTCTCTAAACCACTTACTCTTGAGGTCAGGGTCACGGGGGTGCTGGAGCCTGTCCCAACAGACATAGGGTGATAGGCTGGAATATACCCTGGTCAGGTCCCCAATCCATCACAGGGCCCACACAACATTTACTCATTTACTCAGTCATATATAAGGACAATTTAGACCCCCCAGATAGCCCAACCTACTGGTCTTTGGACTTTGGTAAACTGGGGTAACGAAACAAAGCCCACTCAGACATGGGGATAACATGCATGTCCTACACAGAAAGGCATTTGACTGGGATTCAAACCTTATTGCTGTGAGGCGATGGCACTACTTGCTATATCACCATGCCACGCTTGCTTTTTGTTCTCACT
This sequence comes from Anguilla rostrata, assembly GCF_018555375.3. Classification (NCBI taxonomy): domain Eukaryota; kingdom Metazoa; phylum Chordata; class Actinopteri; order Anguilliformes; family Anguillidae; genus Anguilla; species Anguilla rostrata. The sequence goes on from NC_057936.1 coordinate 37,579,113, forward strand.
CAAATTATTATTTCCAGTTTCTAAAGAACTGTTTAGTTGAGCTTTAGGGGAGCTGTAGATGAGGTTATATTACAAAAACCTCTATAATTGACTTATGGTTTTATTGATCGATTGACTGACATTCAAAATCATGCTGGAGGTCCGAATGCTGAAAGTATGAACATCTGATTGATGTAATATCTGTCACTGAGAAACAAGGGAAAAGGCAATGGCAACAAACCAGGCCTGCATTCTTCATGAATCAAAAAAGAGATGGACGCACATAAATGCAAGCTTTCAACTATTTTAATTATGGAATTGATTGGAACAAAGCCCAGAAAGGGCAGGGGTCCATATTTGTTTGGTGTATAGTACAGTATATTGGCTATGGGGAATATGGAGCTTGTATGGAGATTGAACACCTCCACCCCCAACTGTAATTTTGGAGAGTGGCTTCAACACCAAGACATGACGTAAATGTGTGTGTGTGTGTGTGTTGCATCTTTGTATTCCTGTGTCTATGCGCATGCATGCATATTTGTATGTGTGTGAGAAAAATTGATAAGTCAGGGAGTTTTTCCTTGCCAATGTTTCCCTAGGCTTACCCTTTGGGGGGCGGTTCTCTGTAAAGCTGCTTTGTGACAAAGCTCCTTTGTTAAAAGCGCTATACAAATAAAATTGAATTGAAAATTGAATTGAATAAATCTAAAGAATCTTTATTGTCTGCTGTACACAGAATTTTTCTGGACTTTATAGTTTGTATCTTCATAGTAGTTACAATAAAATACTGGCAGACATATTTGACGACAACCAATATTAAAAAAGAGGTACATCATCATAATCATAACATCTCTTTCAGACCTAAGTTAGCAAGTGTCAGATGGCTTGACATCACCTTTAATGGGCTCTTCTCTGAAGTCTACATCTCCACACACTTTAGTCAAGGGAGCTTCCCATAATTCTTTGAGCCACTGAAACACTCTTTTATTTGTCTATATTTTTTTCCTAGCGTTCATGTACAGTTGGATATATACCCGAGCAATTCCACTTCAGTGCTTCAATCAATTGTACAACTGCAATACTCTACTTGGGAATCAAACAACTGCTGGGTTACAAGTCCAGTTCCATAACCATTGCATTTTACTATACACATAGAAACTCACTTGTGCTGTAGTCCCAGTCTTAGCTTGGAGTGATTTGGTGAGAGGAGGAATGTCTTAGAGTCAATACTAAACCCCTAAACCGCTACAACTTGCTTGCAATCTTCCCAAGCGTGCTAATGGCATTTAATTTCACTGGATACCTGTTACAGTTTGCACCAAATTTTGGTACTCATATACAGGGCAGTGAATGGAACAGCTCCACCATACCTCCAATCAATCTTAAAAGCTTACACCCCAACCAGACACCTACATGGTCCCTTCTTCCTTCACTATGCTTGTTGTACTGGCCCCATAGTGGTGGCCCCATAGTGGTGGTCCCAAAGTGGTCAGGACAGTAGAATCATCTTCTGACGCAGACTGAAGACCCACCTCATCAGAGTGGTTCCCCTTCTATCCTCATACCATAGCACTTCATAACATACCTTTTGTAATAATCCAGGTTATGGTATTTTTAGGTTATATTTTTATGCCTATATGTTTCCTTACTTGTGGCTTGTTATGGATGTAGTTTGAATGTATTTATATTTGTACTTTGGTTCTTAGGTAGCATGGTTAACCTGCATTGGTGCTTTAGTGATGCTGCATCTGCATATTAATAAAATGAAGGCACTTACGTCTCTCCTATACTGTGCGACAATCTGGATAAGTGTGTCTGCTAAATTTAATGCAAAAACTGCCAAGATATTCTATTCTCAAATCCTTTTTAAAATCTGTCCCTGTCTGACTGATGGTTGTATTTTTAGGTTTCTGTAGAGTCATTAGCCTGCTAAGAATGGCAGGCCAGCTAAGTCACAGCCTGAGCATAGACATGAAAGGCCCTGAGTCTGTTCATTTTCCTGGAATTTTTTTGCATATTTGAATGTTTTTATGTGGCAAGGCAACAATGAAACTGTGCAATAGTGTTATTTTGATATTTTGATGGTTCTAGTAACCAGCAGACAAGTTCCTGCAGTAGGATTAGGAAACCTTAGAGGAATAAGTAAAATTTTAGGATTTGAGAATAATACCTCTAGCACAAGACCTTCTGTGGAATTTGTCTGTCCTCAACACGGATGCATGAGAAACATTCTTCCGGTGGATAAAAATGCGTATAATGCAGTGCACTGCAGTATAATCTTGGAGCTTCCCTGATCATTTCAGAAAATGCATGGAACACAGTGGAAATGCATTATCTCAACTGGACAAGTAAGATCTAATTCAGCCGAACTCTCTGGCGAGATGGTGCTTCCTATATGTGATCGAGGTCATTTGAAGTTCCGTCTCAGATCACTGAAGCGGACAGCCGGCCAATGGCAAATTTACTGTTCCGAATCACTGCGCATATATACACCCTGCCTTTTATAGCATTTGCAGCACAATAGACCACCACCCCCCACCCCCCACCCCCCAGCTACACTTTTCTTTCCTCATTTACCTTATAATAATCAAGATGCTGTTTGGTTAACCTCTTAACCCCAAGGAGAAATGCAGCACATCATTGGCCTAGGAATCATAAAAAAACTTAAGCTTAACCTGGAACGAACGGTCCATTGAATAAAGTAGAACTAATGCTGTCTCTGGGCTACATTGCAACAACTGACTGATTCTATGCTTGGCTTTAGTACAGAGATCAAATGGATAACACTAGCAGTTAGGTGTGAGAGCAGATCCTAAAAGAGCAGATTCTGTAGAGAGCTCAGAGATTTCTATTTTAGCTGAGAATTTCATTTCAGAAGCATGCTGTGCACAGAACAGCACCACAGCCCTTTGAGTTCGACTTGTTTATTTTAACCATTTATGTTAACAGTCCCCGTCATTAAGGCCGGCATAATGCATGTTTCTTCTCGGAACATTGAACACTTTTGGAGCATTTATGTAAATGTGAGCCGCTTAGCCCTGCGCTTCACAGGATCAGCTCTACAAACAGGCGCGGGCGTGCTTATGGGTAATCACGCACTGATTCTTTTAATCAACCCCCAGAATAATAAATATCTCCAAATAAATTGGGACGTCCGCATGATATTTTGCCCTAGTTCTCCAAATAAGATTACGTGGTGATTGATATAGGGATATCGCCAGATAATACCACAGTAGGCGCAGCGTGTTTCTAGAACAGATGGCCTGTGATTAACATTAATATTCTTATTGTTATCATTAAATCTCTTTGTTTGCCAACGTGTCTGACAGGATCAGATCAGCCCGGCTCGTTGACTTGTTGATGCCGGACGATTTCATCGCGTTGACATGTTACTGAAAACATTGCTCCTGACGGATGCCAAGGCAACCATCGCTACAAGGCCTTGCAAATCGTAGCTGTATTAAGTAATGGTGAACAACTTGCTTCATTATTCAGGTGGCTTGCAGGTTGTCCCAGTTTACAAAAAGCTTTATCACATGAGATACGGGACACCAGCTGAAACAGAGTCATGTGTTTGCATGCGCAGTGCATTCTGTTTGGTCAGGACTGTGCTATACCTAGTGGACTCCTGCTTCCCTGATCACCATTACGTCTGATACAGCAATAGCAATTACAGGATTTAATTTGTGCGGGGAGTGCATCGCATTGTCTGGGACTGTGCATATTGCATCAAAGACGAGCGCAGCCATGAAGTCTGTCCAGCATCAAAGACGAGCACAGCCATGGAGTCTGTCCAGCTTAACCCAGGCGCCTAGCCTTCCCCGGCTGAACCGTGAACTGTATGTTAATGGGAGAGGACTTTAAGTTTGGCCGGATGCATGCCCTGCATCACCGGGCTTTGTATACCTTAATGAATAATAATGGATGGAAATGGATGGCCTGTGATTTGCTCTGTACTCGACAAGCTGCCTTACCTTACGCAGATCTGAAGCTGCTTCTGTTATGTGATAGCCAGTGACAGGCCTGCCCTCTTCCTGGGTGCACGGCAAAAATGTCTCATTCTGAAGCATTTTTGTCTTGTACTGAGTATTAAAATCTTATTTTTTCACTCAAATAGAACATCTGTGTTACTTTTTGCTTAACATGTGAAATTCTAATACCCCATTGGCAAATCTTGAAAATAAAACTTTGAGTAAAACATTGCCAATCTTTGTAAGATTAAATATAAAACTAAAGTACGTAATTGAGTTATTTTTTGGTTTTTGCCGTGTGTTCTTTATTGCTATCCAAAGCATGTTAAATTGAAATGTGTTGAGATGTGTGACTGATATGGGTGGAGGTTTTTGTTTTAGCCCAGCATTACAACACCTAATTCAAAAATCAGCTAATCATGGTCTTCAGTCAAGACCTTGATTAGTAGAATGAGTTGACTTAGTGCTGGGCAACAACAAAAACCTGCAGAGTGGAGACCGACCACCAGAAGGACATGTCGCATCTTGATGTTTCTGGAACATATGTCAGTTCTGGCTTTGATTTGGAAAACGTTTCCAGGAGAGGGGAGTAGGGAGGACAGTGATTTTAACTTTTGAGGAAGAAAACAAGTGGAATTAGCATATTTACTGTTTTGGGTCTTGATAGCAATAACAGAAGGAAATGCGCCAGTGAGCAAACCAATGTTCCCGGGTTCAGGGTTTGGTATCCAAGCAGATGTCTTGTTATGGAGGCACATATTGGTAGTTTATTTGCGAGGCTGCCTTCCCTGGCAGAGTGAACCTACTTGGCAGTCTCAGAGTGGTGGCCACCTCCTTCGCCTAATATTAATACCGTAGGAGCAAATACAGTAACATTTTGTGGACAACTGTAGATTGCATTCTATTGTGAGTGCCATTCTTTCAAGACTTTTGCATCTCTTTTAATAAAATGTTTTTTTCCCCTCTTGAAATTGTTTAAAATCAGAAATGAAAAATCCCAGAGGATATTCTTCTACCACAATCCAGAACAATGAGACTCCTTCGTTCTTTCCTTGCAGAAAACCTTGTGATTATCTTTGTGTACAAATTAGGACTTGATATTTGAAAGATGGGTAAAGCATCCAGAGATACATACAGGTTTGGTGGTTTATTTAATGCTTCATCTAAGATAAATGAATTATGGAAAAGGAACAGGAACATGTAGTCAAGTAGATGAATATTTAGCAGAAGCAATAATTCACTGGAAATGCAATATTTTTCTTCTTGGGATTATTTACTTGTTTTTAATACATACATTAAAGAGACCTGAACCATTGTGTATGTGTGTGTGTGTTTGTGCGTGTGTGTGTGTGTGTGTGTGTGGGTATGCGTGGGTATGTGTATGTGTGTGTGTGTGTGTGCATGTGTGTGTGGGTGTGTGTGAGGGGGTGAGGGGGTGTAGTAATAAAGTAAGCAAACAGATAAGTGTGATAACTTTGCCTGCAGACTGGTCTCTCTCAGAGTTATTAATAATAGCACAGAAAAAGAGGCTGAGCTCTTTCTGCTGTTGCACCTCCTCACTCAACTGTGGACCCACATCATTCTCACTGTAGAAGTTGTTTCCTATTGCAGCTCCCTAGTGTGTGCATGTGCGTGTGTGTGTCTGTCTGTGTGTGTGTGTGTGTGTGTGTCTGTCTGTGTGTGTGTGTGTGTGTGTGTGTGTCTGTCTGTGTGTGCGTGTGTGTGTGTGTCTGTCTGTGTGTGCGTTTGTGTGTGTGTGTGTGTGGCATAGAGCCTCAATCTACACCAGTCTGTACTTGGGTTCTTTTTTAATATGATAAAGACTGCTGAACTTTTAGGTACTTCATTTTACTGATTCACTTTAAAATTCCCCCCAACTCACACACATTTACATGTGCATACATACATGTACATATACAAAAAAACTTCCAGCATGTATGCAGGTTTGGACATGTACATAGCTCCTATAGTTGTATACACCTGGCCAATTGTATGCAAATATGCATAAATACTGCTGGTGACTTTGTTCATAAGCGGAAATAAGGTACTTAATTTTTACAAACAATGAAAGCTATACAAATCATGTGTTTTTTTAATGATCATCTTTTCAAGGATGCTGGTTGCATGTTTGGCAGCATTATAGCATGCTCAATTATCAATGACAATTCTGTTTACTGCTGAAACATTTCATGTTTTGATGAATGCCACAATTTTGGCATATTTTGTAATATAGCCTACTAACAAGAACCACTGAAGTTCAAAAAGGAATAATTTTTTCTTTCATCTGTTGATGATCGCTTATTTCATACTTTTCTGCAAGTTTAATATCGGGAGTTTTTGGGGAACGGGTGGCCAAACCCTGGGTACTGGATTATGTCTGGCCCAAAATAATACCAGAGTAGACTTGTAATAGTCTAGTAACCCTGGTGAGAATCTGTACCCTCAACTCACTGCTCAGCAAATCACATCAGAGTCCTTCTGTCAGTCATCTGCTTTATCCTTATCACAACTATTACTGAGAGACTTAATAAGCTATTTCATTGTTAATGTACTGTAAATGTTAGTCGCTTCATCCTAATGTGAATGTGACAATAAAGAGCTTTGTGTTAATGGCAGGAAGACCTCTCCAACAGCCAGGCTGCTGGCAGGGTTGTTAGGAGACTACCACAACCCCATCCTTTATTGCCACTAATTAGAAAGATGGGCACTTTTTTCTGTGGGCCCTGTTGTTGGAATGTGTGAAGGGGATTTTCATTATGAGCAAATGCTGATCCGAAAGACTTCAGGCATCTAACAGAGCACTAATGGCTCCTTAACGATCAGTAGCACTAGGGGCGAAACCATTAATAATTGAAAGACAAGCTGAAATTATAAGCACCTACAGTAACGCTCTATTACACTATTTGCAGCTTGAGTTTGCATTATCTTTTTCTCTCCCTCTTACAAATAATAAAAATACAACACAATTCAAGAATCTGCAATACAAGCTTTCATAAATGTTCTTAAAGTGTTCCACAACAGCCTCGTGTTGGGATTAATAATTGAGCTTGCTCCCACGGTATACGGAATTAACATTGTGAATCAAAGCTCTGCGGCCAAGTGTCCCGATTCTGGGTGACATTACAGTTGCTTGAAGTAAGACCCCCAAATCCCTTAACCGTTTTTTACTTTCGCTGTTTCCATTAACCACAGGACCGTTGTTTGTCATATTTTCACATCTTAATAAAAAGGTTGTGGTAAGATACATTGCGTGTCTGAGAGGCATTTTGTGTATTGTAGCGCAACACATACACCAGACATTTTATGTGTAATAGTACATGAAATGATGCTACATTTCTTCCTCATTGCAGATGTAATTTAATTCTTCCCTTAGCCTGTAGTTATGAATGTATGTATGAAGAAATGTATGATTTAGATTATTTACCTCTGAATACACTGACTATTGTGTTTTGGTTCACTGATATTACTGTCAGTATATTATAATTAAGAGTTCTCTGTATTTATATTTCCTATTGTACAGCAGGTGAAAAGTATTGCTCTTTCTTTTCTTTTCAGAGGTGTGGTCCGGGTGGACGTCAGTCTGCAGGATGTGGACATTGACCAGTGCTCCAATGATGGATGGTTTGCTGGGACCCACAGATGCAACTTAACCAGTATGGAGGTTAGCCTGCCCTCAGTCAAAAATAGCTGTTTATTGTAATAGATGTCATGATGCCACAGATTCTTTATACTGACCAGATGGTCAGCTGGCCAGTTCATGGGTTCCTTCCACTTTCAGTGTTGCATACCTGGGAGGATGCGCTTGGTGAGGTTTCTGATGTTACCTTACAGTTTATGGCTATTCAGGAAAAGATATGCCAGAACATTTCTTGTCACAGTATTGTCTTTACGCATGCTTATTCATGAACATTGATATGATCCATAAAGTTGGTTTTGGCTTCAATATTAGGGAAGTGTCAAGAATATGGAGCTGTGCATTTCATGGGCATATACAATCTGTGACGACAACTGTGAGCCGTTGTCCCCAGCTTTCTGCATGCCTTTGAATACATTTTGCTGGTGGTTTAAGCCTTCTAAAAACAATACAATTACAGTTTGTTATATTCACCTGTGTTCTCTAATGCACTTCCTTTTGTTGAGTTCTGTATTTCTCTTGACACAGTGATTTACATTAATACCTTTATTTGGGGCAAACTTTGATTTGGAAAGTCACTGCTTAATGTTTTGTTAATTGAAATGACATTTTTTTCCATTTAAAGAAGTTTACCATAATTATTAGATTGACCATGGACAGTCATTCATTTATACGGTGAATGCAGTGCAGCATACAACAGTACATAGATTGTACTTGGTAACTCCACCTGTCTTGTGGTTCATGAAGCAAAAAATGGATAGTACCAGAGAGAAAAAAGGCTAAATGAACAAGAAAAAAAAAACAAAGCAACATTTTGCTAATATATATTTTGTTCTGTTACTGGTGCAGTTAACTCTCATCAGTAGCATTAAAATACGGAGGACTATGCACGTGCAGGGACAAGCATACACACATAGAGATAGAGATATTTATGTGAAACTGGTCATATTGCAAAACCCCTCCCTCAGCTGGTAACACAACAGGGGCAGTTACAGACCACAGGTTGCGCAACTTAGCCATGAGCAAACAACAACTCAACAGGATCTTAATTGCATCCTCTTGGGCCTGGGTTTCATTAATTGCACTGGTGTATTAAGCTCATCCACATCCTTGTCGGTGCAAAAAAAAAACAAAAAACCAAGTCAATAATCATAATGCCGTGGAGTCAGTGTGGTCAGTGCGGTTCGAATTTCCACTGTGTGAAGTGGTTCAGGTGTGTTTCTGTTAATTTAATCAATTAATGAAATGCTGTCTGTCTGAAGCACAGACATGCAAGTGAAGTGGCGTTATGCTATGTGCTAGGTGGGAACTGTTGTGAAGACAAAAAAGGAGATGTTGTTTTGCCACATGCACACTGTACCTTCAGCATTGCTGATCAGTCACTTTACCATGCATTTCAATGATCTTAATGTAATCTCTTTGGATTATTAAGAGCGATAGATTTTAAAACTAATGTGGAACTGGCTCCTCTATTATACATGCTGTGTAATGGATTGCAGCAGCCACACTGAATAATTAACTGGACTCTTTGTGTGATTCCTTCACCCCAGACGACTGCGGGAGCGAGGACAGCCTGCTCCTCATAACCATGTGTTATTAGTCAATCATTCTTCATTAGGAATTGTTATAGTGCGTGGGCACATGGGCCTGCCTGGTTGTGGATCATTAGATCTTCTTTACCATGTAAGATATTGTTTACCCTCATGTCTGATGCTGTTGACAAATTGGACTTCTCTGTGTGGTTGTCTGTTTACACTTGATTTTTAATATTTTGCCTAACTAGTTTGCATGTTTTTGGCAGTTGTGCTCACTGTTTCATCTGACCAGATTTCTTGCGTTTAGATTTTGTCAAGAAATGGGATATGTTGCATAAGAAGACGCGTGCAATTAGGGCAAAAGATGATCTTGTGGCAGGGCAGAAATCTGACAGGGGTTGGCCTGTTTCTGGAGGAACATTATGGTTGAAATACAGTCAGTGACGCAGTATCACTGTGATAATACTTTCTGTTTGTGATTTTTTGATGTTGCCTATTGTGAGGGCTTGGCATTTGGTGGGTGAGAGTTTAGAACAATGCACGATAACCGGGTTGTATCGTGGCTTTGTTACATCTAGAAACATTGTTGTGTCTAGTACCCTTTCAGTGCAAACAGGGGTACATTTTTGTTTCATTAGTCAGACAAACTATGGGGGGGATTAAGGCCCTTCGATGCGGTCTATGGGCAATTCTTCCTACCCTGTTCTTAGAATTGATCCCTCTTTTTATATGGAAGAGTGCTCAACATAAACCAAAATATTCTGCTTTGGGGTTTTCAGCAATAAAACAAAAGAAAATAATCTCCACCCGAGAGAAGGATGCAAACAAGGTAAATACACTAGAGCCATTATTATTCCCCCATCTGCTTATAAGCAGCTAACATACCCCTCCCCTGAATAATGGACTCCTTGGGCTTGAGAAAGACTGACCCCTTGCATGAAGACAAAAGAGAGAGAAGAGATGTTTCCATGTACCTTGTGAAGCACGATGCTGCCGCGCTTAAGACCATGTCCTTTAAAATGAAGGAAAGAATTGGGGAATGCTGTTTTGCCTTTGGTCAAATTGCAGACCTCTGGAAGAGTTCAAATCACTTCAAAGGCCCTCTGTTATTCTTTACTGTGTGCTACAGTGGGTGAATGTTATTCAGTGATCATTTGAAAAACTTGAAATAAAAAGTGACTGTAGGGTGATTGAAATGTGGAAATGAGAACTGTTAACTCACTCCCACTTGAAGATGTTGAGTGCTCAGACAAGCTGTGTGCTGGGATAATCTTCTGGAGATAAATGCAAACTTGTACAACTGGAAAACAACACCTTGTGTGTAGGTGTACAATTAAGAGAAGCTTTTGGTTCATAGCTTATAGTGTGTGCAGCTGAAATGTGACTACCCCCACACACCACCTCCACCAGCAGAGCCAGTCATTCTGAGAACCTCAAAATGAAGAATTGTCGGCCCAAAGGAGGTCCCTGCTCACTGCACCAAAACCAAATATAAACATCATGAAGGGAAGCCCAGTCTGCCACAAAAAGTGCATTTATTTCCCCCTAATGTGTGTTATTTTCAAACCCTCCATCCAAACCGTGTCTGAATTGATTCTTTCCTGTCGACTCATCTGCTGCGCTTCCTGGCTTCATTTATAACTTTTGCTATTTTCACTCTATTTCTGCCGCTATTTTTTCCCTTTTGCCCTTGCAGTGTTTGCAGCTTAATTGACAGGCAGTCATCAGCACTAACAGCAATTGGATGTTGCCACTCCACTGCAGCTGTATATTCCTGAGCGTTCCGCCAGGAAGGAAGAATGCTATAGAAGTGCCAGAGACTTTTTTTGCAGTTTATGTAATTTCAGGATTTGAGAAGTGTGTTGTGTGAACAAAGTTTGGGGTGGGCTACATATTTTTAGAACCTTTTTTTTGGTCTTTAGAAGTGTCATCATGGAGATACATTTCTTCAAAGGGCTTTTATAGCAGTAAGAGTCAGCTGGGGAGAAAATCCTCTGCATGAAATTTTAAAAACACATCACACACCCCTGAAAAATTAGAAGCTCTCTGCCTACACAGCTGTGTGAAGAGATCGAGTGTATATATTCATACACCTCTCTCATCAGCCCCACACTTATCTACATTAGCAACACGACACTCATTGACTCACCAAATCTTCGACTAATGTTATCGCTCAGCCACCCTTCAAATGTAAATGCTGCGTGTAGTAAGTTTTTTTTTTTGCAACTTGTGGACCTGCCGTGACAAAAGTTCTGTGTTACCACCCAAAGTTGATGTTCGGCATATTTATAAGTATCTGGGTTTGACATTGTTGAAAGTGTAACCAATGGTCAGTGGTGTTAGTGGGCAGAATTCACTGGGGCAATCCATTTATCAAGGGTGGTCCAGGCTATACTTATAATGTATCTTGATTTTAAGAATTAAAAAATGCAAGGTCAGTTTATGTTTAATTTTTATACTGAAAATGTAGGTATGTTCACATTTAGATTTCCAAATGTTTATGCATACCACAGCTATTTCTCAGTGAAAATAATGGTTGCACACAAACAAGCGTCATATTTGGACTCAGAAGACTAGACTTTCAGGCACACTGATCTTTTACTTGAGCAACCCATGTGTTTATCAGTGATCCATCACAGCTATCCATCTGTAAAGACAGATGAGCCGCTTGAACAGCATAGTTGCTTTGGTCTGTCTATAATCATTATCCAACTTCCTGCGTTCCCTCATCAAATTCACTTCTGGTGCTTTCTGGCCCAATGACAGCACTGCCCCTGATTACCTCACATCCTTTTTCATGAGATTGCGAGATGGTGAAGGTCTCCTTGTAACTTCTTTAAGATGGCTTCCCAGAGAGTGGAGTGTTGGTATAAGTGATGAAGTGCTGTATTGTGAATGTGACGTGGTGGGTTGGTAGGACTCAAAGGCAGACTCAGACAGACAGGTACGGTTCAACTCAAGGAGAGTTATTTGTTACAAAAATGAGGCAAACATGACCGGACTGGTTTCTGGCAGACAGGACCAAACTAAGGCAGACAAGACTGGACTCTGGCAGGACAGAACTGGATTCAGGCAGACAGGAGTGGAGAGGACTCAGGCAGGACAGGACTGGATTCAGGCAGACTGGACGGAACAGGGACAGGCTGGACGGAGCTGGGCTCAGATAGACTGGACAGGCTTCAGACAGACTGGACAGGTTAGTGAACTTCAGGCAAACAGGAACAGGCTCAGACAGACTGGACAGGTCATAGAACTTCAGACAGACAGGAACAGGTTCCAACAGACTGGACAGGTTACTGAACTTTGGGCAGGCAGAACAGTCGCAGGCAGACTGGGCAGGTTGGAAGAGCTGGGAAGCTGGCAGGCTGAACGGGGAAGAGCGTGACAGGGGCACGACAGGCAGACAGACAGACAATAGACAAGACTAGGGAACACAAACCCAGACTGGACGAACAGGAAGGATCGGGGCACAGGTAGGCAGGTTAGTTAGCAAGTTAGGATAGCACGTAACCGAACTGTGGTTACGGGACGGACAGACAAAGGCAAGCTAGCAACTTGGCAGCGATAGCAAACAGAGCCGAGATTATGCGTCTAACAGACTGGTAACGAACTGACAGACTGGGCAACGAACTAGCAGACTGGGCAACAAACTGGCAGCGAGTAACTGGTGAACCAGGAATTTATACTATGACTAGTAATCAGGAAAGCATGAGAATGTGAGGAAAACAGGTGGAGAGAATCAGCTCCGAGGAGACCACGCCTACACTGCAGGGGAACAAAGATCGTATGCAAAAACAAGATACAGAAGGCAAACAGGAAAACACTAGAAACACAAGGGCAAGCACTGGAGACAAGGCAGGGGACATGACAGTGAAGACTGTTAAAACGCACATACTTGAATTGAGTCTTTGTTTAATTTCTGTGTAGTTGCCCAAATAAATTCAGTCATCTTGCAATGTGCCCTGCCACTTCAAGTGTCAATCACAGTTCTCCTTCCAAGGATAGTCCCAGGAGTGTGCTTCTAATTAGCTTCTTTTATGGATTCATAGGAATGGTCTCAGTCACTGGGCTGCTGAATTGGAAACATATCCAGATAGGAAAGCTATGAAAGAACACAACCTCAATATAAACAGCATTTTGCAAAATCAGTAGAAGCACAAGGAGGAAGGTTAAGAACAAACTTCACAAAGGAGATTGTAACACCAACCCAGTCTTCAGACAGACTAGCTGCTATGTATTAGTTTCTCTAAAACCTTCAGATTTCTACGTATATGATCATTGTCATCATTTTCATATAATGTACCAGAGATAGCTGGCCTGATCAGTGTGCCCATGACATAATGTACAGGTGTGAACTGATGAGTATGGCAAACATAGTCGCGGGAAGTAGGAGTGCTGAGGGCGCTCCAGCACCCCCGCCCCCAGGTTCAGCACCCCCCCCCCCCCCCCGGCCAAGGGTGGGCTGTGGGAGTAAAAAAACGCATTGCATATTTAAGAGAAATAAATATATTTATTTTAAACTGTACAACTGACAAATCTTTTTTAAAAAAATTATTATTATCGCGAGCGACGAGCGTGACTGTTTCCGGTCATTGGCTATGGCTAGCATCACGGTGAAGGAACTCTTGCAAAAAACTTGCGCGAGCTTGCTGCTGTTACAGTGGACCTGTGCTAAGCTTCTGTAATTCATCCATTAATTAATTACCTTCAATAATACATCCATGGGTGCTACGCATGCAGTTTAGCTAATGTTAGTTACTCTTATACATGATGGCAAAATGCCCAAAATCCACTGAACATTTATTTATAAAAAACAAAACAAAAAGGTAAAACCGGGAACCCCCTGCCGGTGATGCAGTAGCAGCTGTTATGAGTAACATTACATCTACTTTGGTCCTAAGAATTAGCAACAATACAACGCCATCATCGATGCTACTTCAAGCACAGACGATAGCAGCACAGCCAACGTTAGCTGCAATGATTTTGCAGACTACAATGACAGACACGCATCTCAAGCCTGGCAATCCTTCAGATTGAAAAGGCCCATATACGATCAACATCAAAAGTAATTCAAAAGTATGCAGCAACCAAGAAGGGTGCTCCAGTTTACCATCTAAAGGTAGGGCTAAGGTTGATTTATTATTTTGCTTGCTTGGATGTTTTGTTATTCCTTGGCTTTGAGTTGTTTCTATTTAGTCATATTTTAGACCTGCGATAATATTGTACATGGTTGACATAGTAGCTACGCTGACAGTGACATGCACTGGTGCCTGTGATATTGCTGTTATTGTGCGGTCTACAGTGACGTTGTGGGTGCATTGTCATTGGTGACGACTCGACGCTATGCCAGTGTGTTCATCCTGATTATTAAAGTACATTCTTAACTATGCCGTTTTCATATTTTCATACTATACTGTTTGGCTGACATGGGGCTGTCAAGATGTGATTTACAATGTTGTATGGAGGCTCCTACAGTACAGCCTCTGACCCTTTACTGCGCTGTTATGCTGATATTTTTGTCGTGGTGATCTGACTTCAGACTTGGCCACCCCTGACTGATTTGTCTAAAATCGCCTATGGTTACAGTCACTGTATGCAGTCAGCTAGCTATCTAGCTAATGTTGTGGTCTGGTGACAGTTTTGCACGACAAGTGGAGCAGAAAAGGAAAGGAAAAAGCAGAGTTTACAGTCCCAACACATTAGCCAGGTTGCTAAAAGTTCATGAGGTTGAAGCAATAGTTTGATAGTCCATGAGGTTGAAGCAATAGTCCAGGCACCAGATTCTTTTATGCTAATGGTTTGCAGTCAAGCACAAAATAGGACAAAATTCCATTGCAGCTTTTTGGACACCTGCCAACAAAGCCCTTTTCATAACTGAAGCGTTGTTTTTCTTTTTAATGGAGGCTACTTGGGAAATTGCTGTCATATATAACCACCGCTAATGCCACATACATTTTTGGGGAACTGCACTTTAAGAAGTGTGACTCATATTTTCCTATATATGTTTGCCAGTCATTGGGTTCATGTAAAGGAGAAGTATTTTAAGTATTTTCAAATCCCCTAAACATTTGCTGTTTATTGTACAAAAAGAGTCCTTTCCTTTCAAAGGAATATTTCATATTAAATCAATAGAGAACAGGTTAACTTGAACCAGTGCAAGTATTTAAATAGGATGTCATTTAAAATGATCATGCGCACAGTAGACCTGACTGCTCTTTATTTTAAGAAAAACAATGTATATGTGTCAGGGTCTGGGGGAGGACTCAAAAGCAGACCAGATGTCCAGTGAAAAAACGTGGAGATTTATTTCCAGACACAGGGTACAGGATAAGCAACAGTCTCGTAGTCAGAATACAGGCGCAGGTCAAAAATCCAGAAATCCAAACACAAACAGGCAAAGGCACAGAATCAGGAGCAGAGACCAGGTCGAAGGAAACAGGCGGAAGTCAATAATCAGAAGCTAGAATAACAAAGTCGGCAGGCTAGAAACGTAGTCGAAAAACAAGCAAAGTTCAAAAACCGGGAATACACAAAGATACAGAGATAAGGCTTGAACGGCACTGGCAAAAACAGAGGCACGATCTGGCAAAGAAAAAAGGTGCACACAGAAACTAAATAGCAACGCCAATGAGTGAAGATGGGATGCAGGTGAGGAAGGTAAGTGGAGGCTTGATTGCAGATGCGGAAACCGGTGGAACAGGGCGGGCGTGGGCGTGGACAGGAACCAGGAACCTAAGGGGAAAAACAATAACAAACGCACACCCAAGCACACGAACACAGAAAACACAACCGCAAGCGAAAACAAGTAAACTGAAAATAAAAATAAATACACACTAGACAATAAATAATAAACAAATTTAAAAGGAGTCATTAAGAGATCATCACAGTGACGATTCCATTTGACAAATATGGAAATAGTATCCCAATGTGATAAAATAAATTTTACACAACAACATGTGTGTGTCAGATGCAAGTATGATCAATTATTTTTAGCATTTCTCAATTTGGATCAGAATTAAAAAAAAAAAGTATAGCTGCGTAGACTCAGGAAAGCTTATTTAATCACCAGTGCACCTGATGAAACTATACAACCAAATCCATCATTGCTGGAACTCTTTATCACCTACTGATAGTGCTGCAATTATCCTGTGATAAAAATGATGATTCTTCCTTGAGAATGCAAACACACTGTATGTCGCGTTGCATTACCCTCATAAACTGAACTGAGGACCTTCTGTTGTCTCTTTGAGAAGGTTCCTGTAGTTTTGGGATATTATTTTAGGAATGATCCTTGTGCTTGCCCGGACTTGTTACACTGGCTGGAATGTTTTTTTTGCCTGGACCGCAACAGCAGGGCCAGTCCTACAAACGCAAAAGTCTGTGAATGACTGACTGACTGAGTGATGAAGTTACACCATTGGTCAGCCAAGTTATGAAGTTACACCATTGGTCGGCTGGATCACGTGTGTTAGGTCCAGCCATATACTAGGTTTTAACCTGGTCTTGTTTAGGTTAAAGATAAGGGGTCCCCATTGGTGATTTATTAGTCTTAAGGTTTTTTCTTCATGGCGTCATGTGCCCCCTCTTATCATCATTACTACTGTCAGCTTGAGGTTCTGCATCTGAGCTGTAAATGTGTTTTGGCATCTGTTTTCTATTGCCATTGGGTTCAATTTTGAGTGTTCAAGTCACATTTGTAAGGTTGTGCAGGCCCTCTGCAATGTAAAGACAGATCGATCTTGCATATTGATGAGGAGGGACGGTGACCCACACCTTTCGAATTTTCCACTGTTCACTGGTGCAAACATTGATGAAATGTTATTTCATTCAGACCTTGAAGGCTGGGGGCATCCTTCTTTCATAATCACAGTGATGTCGGGCAGAATCATGAAGGCAGTCTCCAGATAAAAACATGAGTCATAAATCATCTGACTGGATTTAGTCCACTGGAAGGCACGCGGTGCATCATGGAAAAATCCACTGGAAGCAGCCCGAAGACAGGGCTTTCAATTACAGTCAGACCTGTGACATGTCTAAGTCATGCTTGTGTGCATGCTAATTTAAGGATTAACTCACTTTTAATCAGGGTATATTGCCATGGTAACTTATGCTGCACATCAAACCTGAGCCTTGCTTCGTGTGTGGTTAATTCAATTCAATTAGTCTGTTGACCTTTTGTGGTAAACTCAGGATTTTCGGTTTCACAAAGCAAGCTCGCATTTTAGCCAGACTTGTTACTGGGGCAACAGAGTCTTAAGCCCAGACCTGTGAAACTGTAGGTCTATGCTTAAGTTAGGTGGATAACACAGTCTATTAGCCACATGGTGAAATCACACACATGCGAACAGCAGAAATGTATGCAAGCTTCTTGTTGATGATCGAGCCATCAAGAATACTGAAGAATACAGAAGTGTTTTTAAAGACCGACCAGATCCTTTTAGGCCCTTGCACGATTATCTTTATGAGCGTTAGTGACTAGTGAGGGAATTATTTACCTCCAGCAATTAATAGTGGTGCACATTGCCAACTCGGAGAGAAGCAAGACACTGTATTGAGCTCCACTTCCTTGCAACGGTACATTTTATATGCTGTTGGTGAAGCTAAAGATATAATAATAAAATATATTTATTCATTAGTTTCATAAATAAAATGCAACGCAAACAAACAAAATGCAATGCAAACAAACAGGATACAAGATTACCTACACAATAAATATACAGTAGTAAAATTAGTAAATTAAAACAAGGCAAAAAAAAATCAAAGTCAGAGAAATCAAAATGTTAGAAAAGCCACAGTATAGGGTACCGAGCAATCAGAAAAGTGTATCTAACATTCAAAAGGCATATCAGTGTATTAATTTCCTGGCCATGCAAGGGTGAACACTATTAAGGAAGGTTTCTATGCAGGTAATATCATTTGCTTGAGGGTTTCACAATGATAATGCTTACATAATCCCTATTAAGTATTAATGTTTTCATAGCGATTCAAAATGTCCTGTGAGGTTAGCTACTCACCTGTACATTACCTAAAATTACCTTTGAAATGTAGAATTTTAATCAAGAGGCTATGTTTGCAATATATATATATATATATTGCCTTTTTTTCCCATTTTCTCCCCAGTTTAGTCATTATACCAATTCCCTGTGTGGGCTAGCCACTGTCCTGGTCGATGCGCTATCCTCTGTCAGTCTGGGGAGGTGTGGACTGCCACATGCCTCCTCCGATACATGTGGAGTCGCCAGCCGCTTCTTTTCACCTGACTACGAGGAGTTTCACCGGGAGAGCGTTCACGCTATCTCCCCCGGATCCCCACCCCGCTGGACAGGCACCCCGACCAACCAGTCGCTAATGCTTCCCACCCGCAAACACTGCCAATTGTGTTTGTAGGAATGTCTGACCAAGCCAGAAGTACCACTGCCCGGGACCCAGGTCCCTGCGGTGGTAGGCGAGTGCTTATACCTCTACACTACCCAGACGGCCGCAATATATTTTCATAATTTTTCAGTGTGGAGAAATTATGAGAAAGTAAGTGAATGAAAGTCTTAGGTATAGGCCTATTTAATTTTTTTGAAACTATCTGCTTCCTCTCTCATTGTGGTCGCTCTACTGCTTTACATTGTACCACTATAGGCTTATTGTTGCAGACACTGGGAACACTTACATGTACTGGGAGCTTTTTTGGGAATGTGTACATAGCTTTTTTTGGAAACATACACAGAGCTTGTTTAACAAAGCCTGCGTTCACTTAGCAAGTTGATAACCAATGTTGTGATTCCGGTTTAGCCCAATTGCGATTTTTATGTTTTGTCAAGGCAAAGAAACTCTGGGTATATTCAGCTTCCTTCATAGTATACCCCTCTGTCTCTCACAGCCTTGACAAAAGACTAGCCTTCCTTATACTGTGGGATGCAATCAGCTTTGAGATACCTTGCTGGTCAGCTTCACTGGCGAACAGAATTCAGCAGGGACCTTTGTGCCTTAAGTGGGTAAAAACAACTATTTAACAGCAAGGCTTGTCAAAGTATTAGCCAACCACCAGCAGTCTCTTCCATTTACCAAAGGGCCCCTTTTGCTATTGTTGTTGCTGCCGTTGTTTGGAATTATAAAATGAGGAGCCTGAGGTAAAAACCAGGGTAATTTCACGTGGATATGGAATCCCAGCAGCACATCCAGTATCACACTGTGCTGGCCTCCCTGGTGTTCATGTCCTCCTCGTGATGCTAAATTATTGAGGTAATTAGAGTTCTGAAAGAGCTGGCCTCTCCATGCTCATTCTTCTGTGGGCTGATAAAAATAGCTTGCTTGGTGTGGATATTTGCTTGAAGTGGTGTAATGCCTTGCGCAGCAGGCCACTGACAGATGCCCAGGCACCCCCAGGCTAGCGATTTGTGGCAGATTCCAGTCATCTCCTTTAGGGCGGGTGGGGGACGGGATATGGGAGTGGGGGTGGGTACCTCTTCCTCTGCTATTTCAGAGTACAGTAATCATTGATACACGTGGTGCTCTGCATTACCATCGTCATGGCCAAAGGGATCATTCATCTTCATGGAAATCCAAGCCAGTTAATTTAGTGTTTCTGTGCAGCAGCTGGCGCCAATGATATTAAAAAGGGTGTCAACATAACACAATCTAATTGGCTAATGCCAGTTAAATGTGATTTCATCCCTTTGAGTGGCCACCCTAGAAGAAGCTTTGAAGCTAGGAACTGAAGAGGATGTAGCTGTCAGCATAAGACATGCTAACCCCCCCTGTACTCCATCCTGCCTCTGGCAAACAAGAAATCTGTATGAAGCAACCCAGCCCTGACTAAACACGTGTAACTCCTCTCCTTTTCCTACAGCTCTGTCATTTTAATTAACAAGTCAGAAGAAGAGGCAAAGTAGGATGTTAAACCCCAGAGCAGGGCATGTTTATCCTGGACACTGAAAGGAATTTTTCTTTTAAAATGGCGAGGCAGTGAGAGGCTCTCTGTTGTACTTATGAATGTGAAGCATTACTACTGAATTCCATATTAATACACATTTCTTTTTTTGTATATTTTGCCAGCTAGTTTAATACCTCAGGTTATTATCTGCCCAATCACTACTATCAATGGTGTAGGCAGAAAAAAAATTTTTGGCAGGCTGACTTGATAGGTTTTTCTGGAATACATTTTCCACATTCACTATGCCCCACTCCAGCGCTCCTTGGAGCTATCCTATAACATTCCTATATTCCTAATGGCAATGAGTTTAGGGTCTGACATATTTCACCTTCATCACTTATGGTGTTAAGGGGGTGAAGGTAATGCCACAGCTAGTGTAATGTGCACTAATGCAGGTGGGTAGGTACAACAGTAGCTCAGCTGAATAGCAGAGGATTTAAAGCTGCAACCTCTGCTTTACAGATCCTGCTTTCAGGCCACTACTCTGCTTTGCTGCCTAAAGTTATGCAGCCACAGAAAATGGGAAAACTGGAAATATCAGTTAGATTTAACAGAAAACAGATGGAGAGCAAATGAAATGCCATTGGCGCCAGCCACCAAAGAAACAAGTTGCCTGCTTGGATTATTCTAATATGAGGCAGGAGACCATTGGTTAGAAACCAGCATTATTTTTAAAGGCTTTTCAGACAGTTTATTTGTCCATTTTTATTAACCGTTTGGTCTTCTGTTCAACAGCATGTGTCTGTTACAGCTGAACTTTCTAAGTATCTCCAATGGTGAAGTCATATTTTCACATAGTGAGTTGGGGCTGTCATTATATGATGTTTCCTATTGATAACTCAATAGAACCGCAAAGCTTTTCTATCATTTTTTGGTGCTGATCTATTTTTTTCTTTGGCACATTGAGATGTTTTCTGTAGATCACTTAAAAAAGAAATGTAGGTTTTTGCTATTTTTTATATTAACAATGTGAGAGGAAGAAGTAACATTTGATCATTCTTTTCCTATTATTTTGCTAAAGGCAAATACTCCCCACCAGACCCACCTCCTAAATCTAGAACCATGGGCATTTCATTATCTCTGGTTTTCAGCCAGAACCTCATTAATCGTGGCAATGTCCCAGCGATATTCCAGGCCAAGCTGTAAATGTAGGCAGGTTTCTTGATGCCCAGAGGAGTTACCCAGTGTTACAAACATCGCATCATCCTTGGTTGGACTCCCATGTGGTATTACATCACCGAGGGCTTGACATCAGCAGAGTGCATCTTTCCATTCTGTTTTTCGTTTGCTCTTCACAGCTGATTACAGCTTAATAACCCAAGGGCACAAAGGCAAAAGCCAAGCATTTGGTTAGGCACTTACAACAAATCACATGTAGTTTTTCCCCCTTGAAGTGTACAAGAAAAAGTACAGAGAACTAGGGGCAAGGTTTTGCACCTTTATGACCTTCAGACATTGCTCGTCAAGTGTAATTGTCCCTGGCTACGTTGTGACCACAATGTACTCTGGAGATTGGTGTCAAAAGGGAATGGGCCGTTCATTTGCTGTATCATTAAGACAAAGGTTCAAATCAATCAATTCTTGTTTTCTAAGACTCTGGCTCTGTGTCTCAAATAATATTTCTCAATGAATCTGCAAGCACGTATGTTGCTTAAAGATTAGTGATGGTGCCACTTAACAATTAACCTTAAAGTGGAACATGTTTAAAAATAAAATTAAACCGAGCGAAAGTGTTTATAATATAGTACTGGGCGGAAACTAGGGGCTGGTTTCCTAGTCCTAGATTAAAAGAAACAAGTCAATGAAGATCTTCATTGAAATTTCTTTTAGTCTAGGACAGGGTTTAATCCATGTGTGGGAAACCAGTCCAAAGATCTAGGAAGAAGCCTTCACAAAGACCCATAAATAATTGATTTCACTGATTTGTCTGACTACTTGCACTAGATCTGTTTTCTCATGAGAAAATGCCTACAGCTAGGTTCACTTAGAGCTTACATTTTCAGTGCATTTGTAATTCTGGTAGTTTGAGACCATTGCTTTACAATTCTGGCTAACCAATTGAAAATATAAAAACAGTCAATACCCTCCTGCCTACTACATAGTTCCACCCAGTAATTCGTTGGCTATTGGCTGATTTCAATGGCTGGGTCACATGGCCTTTCATTTTTTTTCAGAATCACAGCTTTGTGATTTGAGTTGTCATTGAAATATTCAGTAGATGCTCAGATTTCCAGATAGATTCATGTCCATTCCATGTTAAACCCTGGGGATCTTGGGAGAGTGACCTATGCAAGACATATATCATAGAAGGATGGGGTAAAGTGGTTTGAGTATTTCTATTGCATAATTAAGTCAGATTTATACATACACAAACTGCTGATATGTCTTTTAATCGGCGTATGGCTTTATTCCTTCGGTTTACAGCTTTATTATTTGTGTCTGTAATATATTAGCCCCTCCAGGAAATCTTGCGATTGCAATAATTAATGCAAATTCAACCAAACTCCACAATATTTGTGTGGGCTTGCAATTTTGCAAAATTCCTGCATTTTTTCCACATTAAATGTCCAAATCCAGAGCTGTATAAAGAGCCGTATATATGCGTTAATGCATATTAAAAAAATATGTAGCAAAATGCGTCTGTAGGGGCTGCGGTCATAAAGAAATGCATGACAAAATAGTTAGGGAAAGTAATCATAGGTACTTATCTGTCACCCAAGTCTTAAATAACGTTGACTGGTGATCCATTTTGTGAATAAATTTGTTCTCTGATGAAAAAATATCTTTGTTGGCAGACAGCTCCTTCGGACAATCTCTGTTATCAACACTGCTATCTAGCATAATTAGCAAGCATAGCCTAGCTCGACCTGTGTAACACGCAAGTGCAAATGCACACACACCTGCTCCTGCTTGCGTGCGCACACACACACGCACACACAAATATATATACATTTTATATTTTACGTTTAGGACAGTGTACTATGTGTGCTTGGAGGCAAACTTTGAAATTCCATCATGTTCATGTATGACACATGAAACCGTAACTGTTTTACACACCTTCAATGAGCATATACGTCCAATTAGCAGCCTGACACCATGTGTAGATCCTGCACTGTATGACATATTCTGTGCATGTAGATAATGAAGCCATGAACAGAAAATGTGTAAAGTCACTTAGCAGGGCTTTGGACCAAAATATGCGGTTAGTATTGCCTGTATGTGCTCTTGGATGTAGAGTCGAGTGGAGTACTGAATTTTGCAGGGTGAATACAGATTCATTCTCCCATAAGAAACTCAATTAATTTGTGGTTACTTCAGAATATCCCATTGTTCATAACTGAGAAGTGTTCAGATTGGGTTTACTGGTTAAGCCGTGTTGGTAAGCCTGGCTATTCTTTAAAGAATGTCCAAAACACAGTTGTGTAGGGGGTTCATACTGTGATTACTCTGTATTCACTTTGCCTCATGTAGACACCCCCTACCTCCAGACAAAAAAAAAGCTGTTAATGGTGTCTGACCTGAGAAGAGATGTAGGGCCAGAAGAGGCCTGTTCGAAACCCCTGACCGCCCCCCCCCCCCCCAGCCAGAGCTTAGCCACATTACATCAGGAGTGTTTTTTAGCCTTCCCTCCTAAGGTCTTGTCAGTAAGATGCCTGCTTGTGGTCTTTGTTTTTGCCCTCTCTCTGCTGCCCTGGTGGTGACTCAGGAGAATCCGCTTTTGTTTCACCATAGTTAATGGTTTATCTGCCCATAGCCAAACTCCCATAGTCTGTTACGGGCATGAACTCCAGAACCCGGCCCTGTTTTTTCTCCTGGGATGTGTGTGGAGAATATGCTAGTGCTTATTAAAATCCAGAGAATGAGCTATTTATATAAACCTCACTTCTTTCACCTGGGGTTTTCCTGGTTAAATAATGGTTATAAATAATGGTAACTATTAATAATGGAAACCTGCATTTATACATAGAGAAATGCTCACATGCACACATATGCACGCACATGCACATACACACATACACACAAGCACAAACACACACACGCATGCATTTACACAGACATATAATGTTATGACTCAACCCCTATAGCTAGGTGGAAACTAATGGGTGAATTGTACATCTGCAACTAAAACCAAAAAGTCAGCAGGTCCTTGCAGGGAGACAGTCCTACAGCCTAAAGCAGGTGGTTGGTGACTTACCCTCTTTGCTTTTTGGAGAATCTGCTCTTTGTATGTTTACATAGTCGATCTTCTGGCTCTGCAGCAATGCTGGCATGGAGTTTGCATTGTCCTTCATTTTATATTGGACAGTTCAAGCGTATATGTATACCACATTGTACATGCATATGCATATACAATTTTTAAATAATTTTGGTACCCAATGTGGGGCTGATCATTTCCACATTCCTTTGCAAACTCTACAGCCAGTTTACTGCATGAGAGAGTAGACGTCCACAGTTCTCCTCCGAATCAAGTGGTGTCACCAGCCTGCTTCTTTTCATACCAATGCCCGCATCTAAGCTGGCATACAGTGGAGTCGGAGGAAGACCTTCAGTATGCTGCTCTGACATGCATTCCATGAGCACCTGATCAACCAGCAGGGATTGTTAGATTGTGAAGAAACACTGACCCCTGACTGACTGAACCCCCGTACCCTGGGCAATATTGCCAATTCCACGTCTACCTATGGAGCTACCAGCCACAGTTGGAGCTGGCATGACTTGGATTCAGTCCAAGACCGTGGGACTTATCTATGCACGACAGCATGGCACCTTAGCTAACTGAGCTACCCAGCAGCCCCCACACACATATTGAAGTACAGAATAGCCAAACTAACGTGTCGTTCTCCTGTTCGAGGCTGCAGAAAAGAAAAGGAGATTGTTTGTAAGGCTTGAGTGAACACACAACAGCCTTAACAAGGGTGTATGTGTTCCATTGCTCTACAGTATAAAATAAAACAAACGAAAAATGTTCACAATTATTTTGGTATTGAATTTCATCTGAGTACAGTGATCCTGCCTGGGAACTGTGAGCTGGCTGTTCTGCAAATCGAAGCTGTTACAAAGCCTTGCGCTGAAAGACAGTGTTACACAGCGAAGCAGATTGGAATTAGGCTGCACTTCTGTAAATCTACTGACTGAAGCAGCTCCTTGTGCTCTGCTCTGGAGCCAGTTAAAAACGTCATCAGTGGCGAGCCGGGACTGGAATCACAGGGGCCATTTGAAAGTGAAGAACGGTGTTCTGTTAGCTTGTAATTAGCCGGTCCAGTTCTCTGGTAGGTCACAGATGAGCCCAGGTCTCCTCATCAATATCAAAGTTTTTTCTACATTTCCCCCCCCCCCTTTTTAAACGAGGCTATTCGTGCCCTGGAGGGGGAGGAAGAAAAGGGGTGGGGGGTGGGGGGGGAGTTTTCACTTTTCATTCCATGAAATGCTTCCTTCCCAGTCTCTGGTGGGATTTTGTCAGACAGGCCTATAGTTTCATACACAAGTAAGCCCACATGCTTCAGCTTTTGTGTGATAATGGATCAAGTGGCGTGTGTAAAAAGAGTGGGGAGTAGTCTAAAGAGTTGGCAACCCAATAGGTAAATGGGGGGAGAGGCATGTGCATATTTCAACATGCTGCAGCAGAGAGTCCGCATCTGTAAAGTCCACATCTGTAAAGATAGATTGAATGGATTTTTAAATGATTTTTATGCCTTTTTTCTTTTCTCGAGAGAGAGGTTAAACATGTTTGTAGGCCCAGTCATCACTAGCGTCCTTGGTTACCGCACGGACGAGCATGCGCTCTTCTTTCAAGCTCAGCTGCACAGTAATTACCCCTGAGGAGCGCACTTCATGCGCAGTCGACGCAGGCAGGCTGCAGGTGTCTGGTACTGATTGACTGGAGGAGTTGCTTTCTGTGCAGTGGGACTGGGGCAAGCCTGCCAGATGAAACCCCGCCAGAGCAAGGCTATGACCAATTACACGTTATCACTGGCAAAGTCAGGGTTCGACATCTTAAGTCATTTCACTAAATGTGTTCAGTGCCAGTGCTTTAGGGGTTCTTGCTTAATAGAATTATTAATTATGGGGTTTGTGTTTTGACATATAGTAGGTGGGTATGAATATAAAACCGGCCTTCATTGCTGTATGAACCGGATAGTAGCAAACAGTGACAGGCAGCCTTTCAGATGAAGGAAACTATACTCAGCTCAGCTGCTTGCATGGAGACTGGTGAGGTTTGTGATGCGCTAAGCCTAATTCAGTCAGTTGAGTCTGTGCAAATAATTGCTAGAATATTGTTGATCTGTCATATATTGTCCCTTCACATTTTGGTTACACATCGCTAGCTACACTAGTGTTGATGGTACCACTCCAAATATACCTGCATATTTTGGAACTAAAAAGAAAAAAAAATATTATGGATTGAAGCAACTCTAAACTAAGGAAATTAGGTCACGGCAAAGGTGGATTCTGCTGCTTGGGAAATTGAGCAAATTTCTCCATTCAGACTAAGCACTGTACCAGAGACACTTTCTCTACCTTGTTTCCCTGCCAACCGTCTGGGTCCCACAGTATCCAGGGAAACGGGAGGAAACCGGTGCTATGTCATGTCATCTCAAAATGACATCATGCAAACTAACGTCACATCACGTGAAGTCGCCGCTCGGAGTTCCTGTCCAGACAAATAATGGGGTGTTTTATGCGAAACGTCAGGCTCGGTCCGTGGCACGCGGAAAGCACAGGCCCTGGGACTCCTGTTTGGAGCCTGAGAATAGGTCATCCATCATCTTGATCAAACTCATTGAATATCTGTCTGCTCTGCCTTCCTGGTGACTCATGAGAGTTAAAACCCTGAGAGAAATACTGTTCTCTGTAAACATGGTTACACTGTCCTTGTTCATTTGTTGGCCTCTTTAATGTTACTTTTTAAAAAATAAAACCTTTCAAATATTGGCAGTGGTCGACAGTGCGGCTCACTGAATTTATGATTGGTTCTTATTTTCTCAAGGGGAATGACCACATGAGCAGCCAAAATGCCAATATTTAATTACTACAGGGTCAATTGCTCTGCTAAGTTGAAAGACAATAAGGCAGTAAAGCCATATTGCGAGACACCATTGAAAGACATCCAAGTTATAATCATAAATTGGCCCACCCGTTTATGTTTTTTACTTTGGTTATTTACAGTATGAAATCATATTTTTTGGGTGAAATCAAGAATTGTTAGTCATTCTACATGTGTGTATGCATAGTATTATAAATTATAAAAATGACTGACAGAGAGTGAAGTGGAAATGTAGAAATGTGTGTGTGTGTGCATGTGTGTGTGTGTGTGTGTAGATAAATAGTTTCTTTGGGGGGTGGGTAATGATTTATTGATCACAAAAGTCACTCAAGAATGCAATCTGACCTACATCTAAATCTCAACAATGCAACAGTGCAAATTGTGAATAACGTGCGCCGTATGTGAACCTTTGCTGATTTTTATGTAGGGCGTCAATTTTACAGTCTATTGGAATGT
The DNA here is from genome assembly GCF_018555375.3 of Anguilla rostrata. Taxonomy (NCBI): domain Eukaryota; kingdom Metazoa; phylum Chordata; class Actinopteri; order Anguilliformes; family Anguillidae; genus Anguilla; species Anguilla rostrata. Next base: position 37,606,657 of record NC_057936.1, read on the forward strand.
GTTGCACGTGTGGGTGCCTGACTGATGGGCCTGCTCCTGGATGCAGGTGCTGTCTGGCGCTTCCCTTCAGTGAGCACCCTGCCTCAGCACATCAATCAGGGCGTTGACGGCACCTTCATCTGTGCCTATTTTTGGAGTGTTGCGTTGATGCTGGCTGACTGGAATCGCACGTGGCAGAAGGCATCCCTCAGATTCCCATCTGTTCCAGGGAGCTCGGAGTCGGTCTGAATAGAAATGAGGCAGAGGTGCACACGTCTGTGTTGTACCAGTGTGTGGGTAACCTGTGCACAAGCTTTGCTGCTGAATCTGCGCAGTATGAGAACAGGTAACCTGTGCACATATACCTGTTCTCTATTTGTGTAGCATCAGAATAAGTATCCTCTGTAATAATTTTGATGGTGAGAGATAGTTAGAGTAGGTTACACTTACAAGTTGGCCCTAGCTTGAATATTTAATGGTAAATATTGGCTGTGCTTTGGTAGCAGAGATGTGTACCCCCAACTTTGGGCCCTCATCTGGGCCTCATTGTGATTCATTGTGTGTGATGTTCTGTGTAAGGACCCACATGCAGACCAGGGAAATCCGAAAAACGTTGTCTTTAATCAGTCCGAGGTTCGAAGCCAGGTAGTCAGAGAGAGGACGGTGCCGAATCGAGTTTCCAAAAGAATAGTGAAAAGACAGGCAAAAAATCAAAAACCAGGAGATCAGAATGGCGAAGGTACAAAGGGACAGGCAAAAGAGAAGTCAAGGCAAAGCGAAGGTCAAACCAGAAGCAAACAAAACCAAAAGGGGCAGGCGAAGTCAGGCAAAGGGGTGTCGCAGGAATCTCGATAGACAAAGGCTTACTAACAATCGGCACAATGAATTCGATCAACGTTCTGACCATGAGCTGGTGGAAAAGACTGACATTTATACACTGGGGAAGGTAACAATCAAGGAGGGGTTAAGTGAGTGAGGGCGGAGTAACAAACAACATCCAGGTGAAGGACATTAGGATAACTAATAAAATGACAGGGGACCGACAAAACGCGGACTGGAATCACATAGACAACAATGATAACAGACGGCCTGGGTTTAGCAGGTAAAACACGTGCAGAGAGAGAGAGGTGCAGTCAGAGCAAGAGACAGGTGCAGGCAATTGCAGAACTCAGCGTTAGAGCAGGCTAGAAAGAAAAGGGGCGGAGCTACAGCGCAGCATGGAAAAGGGGAGACTGGTTAATGTATTAGTATAGTGATCTAAACTATCAAAAACCCAAAACTAGTGTGTGTTAGTCCATTAGTAATATTCACATGTTAGTATATTAGTGAGGTTAGTACTTTACAATCTATAAATTAGTAGGGATTAGTAGAAATTAGTAAAACTAGAAATAAGCAGGAAGAAAGTAAAGCGAGACTGGAAAGAAGGGGGGAAACCACGAAAACCCGGAACCACCCGAATAGTGAAATCACACAAGTACAGGGGAGTGAAGCAGCTCAGGGAACACAGACACAGAGACAGTACTGGGGAGACAAGTGACCGGGAAATACAGACTACAACATTGTGTGCACTGTGTGCTCTTAATGGAGTAATCTCCAGCAAGTCAAACACAACGTGCCAAAAAATAATTCAGACCATGAATCCTTTAAGACCGCACAGTCACCATCTTTAGTGCACTTTAACCTGGTGGACAGCCAGGAATAAGCTGATGGTTGATGTTTAGAACATAGTAAAAAAACAACCCTTCACAGAAATGGACAATTCACATATGTGTATCTGCGTCTGTGAGTGACTGTTTCTGTCCATGCATGTGTGTGCACTTGTGTACACATTTGTTACTGTATGAGAAGTGACATCCATTTTTTTATGAGAATGACATTCTTTATTTATTGCTTTTACTTCCCATAGTAGTTGTTGCCATGTAAAATAAAACCCATGAACTCGTTAGGAGTCTGGGTTAGCCATGTTAGACACTAGGATGCTCGATTTGGAGGTGTGTGCTAGAACAGTCACCTGGGTGAAAGGTACAAGTAGGAAATGCAGCCTGGCTGTTATTCCCTGATGCTCTCTGGAGCTTTCTAACTGGCATGTCCACAGAATGACAGTTCAAACTGGGAAAGGAAGTAAAAATTTTCAAATCAAGGACCTTGAAACATGAATGAAGGTGATGTGTGCCTATTAAGAGTACAATCTCAACATCAGGATATGTAAAGTCCCATGGATGTATTGGATGTACTATAAATTCTGTGGACACTTCAAATACTGTGGCTTGGATTTGGCAGGGCATATGTGCCTATTGTCATTAGAAATTATGAGGGCACTGCTTTTCCAACAAATGGATTTAAGTAGGATTTTTCAGCTTGAGGTTATACAGGATAGCAAAATTCTGAAGATTCCAAGTCTGACCCTATTCCATAGAGGCCTGCAAGAAATGTGAACGGACATTCCTCTCTTGCCAAAATGTATCCTGGTGTATGGAATTTATGACCTAGGCGTTTAAGAAAATGAAATCACAATCATTAGAATTAGAATTAAGCCCTTACTTTTTATTTCCGCAAAATAAGCCTGTTCTAAATTTAGATATTAATTAGATCTTGTAACTTGGCTGAGACAGAATGAAAGCTGCCAAAGATGCCCCTCGACACTTTGATTGGATTTATTACCATTGAGTCTGCTGGAGCAGTGTTAGCTCACCAAGTGGAGGCTGCAAATAATTTGCTAAGGATATCAAAGGCACATTTAAGGGGAGAAAAAGCTCAGAACATAAACACTCATGGCTCATGTATTCCTTGCGTAACATAAAATATGGATTATTTGACAATATTAGGCCTACTCATTGATTAAAATATGCTTTAGAGAGTTATGTTACATTATAATATTATCATTTAAGTGCAATGGAAATTCTGTGCATACACCCATTTCTAGTACTTAAAATATAAAACACCCACACACATGTTCATAGGGGCCCCACTGAAATTTCCCGTGAAATTCGGATCCTATTAATACAAATATTATGACAGAAAATTTATAGTGCGTTTAAAATGTTCTCATAATATATCTATATTCCTGCAAGCCTAAATTGTTGATAATATGAATCAGTGTTCGCAGTAGTAATAGGCCATTAGCTGGGTCACTAGCACTCTTATTGCGAACGTGCGCAGACCAGTTTTCAAACCTTTTTCTCTGTTTCATCTCCAGTGCATACCAATACGGGGCTATGGATTTGTGCTGGACAGATACAAGTGCCAGTGCAAGAAAGGCTTCTACCATCCCAGGAGAGTGGCTGTCAATGGCTTCAAAAGTAAGTTTCAGTTCATTTCAGTACATACATGTATCATTGTAAATAAATGCTCTCCTTTTTTCCTTCTTTCTTTAAAAGTATCCAAACCATGTACTTTTTATGGACAAAGGCAAGTAAGTTCTTTATTGGATGGCTTCCGCTGGTGCAACACAGAAATCTTATACCCTGACAAAGCTCTTGGACATGGGAGGCTTTATAGCTAGTCAAGTGTTTCAAAGCAAGAATTCCCAAGTTGTGATGTATAGGCAAGTCTGCGAGGTTAGAAGTAGCCTAGAAAGTGGCTGTTTCTGTCAGTCGTTGCAGACGAGAGCTTTTGGTAAGTAATTGTAATGAATGCCTTATTATACCAATTGCTGGTGTGATTCCAAGGTGGGGCACTGCTGTCTTATTCTTGCTTTGCGATGAATAATATAGTGTTTAAGTCTCTCTGGATGAGTGTCTCCTGCCAATCAAGTAACAATAATAACAATGAAAGAGCTTGACGTTTTTGTGATATAAGACTAAGACCCATTCATCATTTGTCATTGATTTTGACTTGCAAATAAATGCAAGCATTCTTCACGTCCTTCCCAATGACAGTTTATTGAGTTCAACTTGCCAAACTATGATTGCGAAGAAAAAACAACGCTATTGCCTTGTGAGTGAAAGTTATATATACACAGATGTATAGCTCTGAATTCTTGCCCCTATTTCTCAATTCCGCATCATTGCATAATGGCCTCCCTTTCCTACGCTCAGATTTCTGCCAGGATCCCTCTCCTCTGGTGGAAACACTGACCGAGGACCCAGCAGTTCAGTAATATTTGCTTGCTGTGGAATTTGCCACTGGTGGGATTTCCTGAGGCGCATGTTTACTGAATTAACTGCTTGGTTTCTCCTCTGACTGCTGTGCTCTGAAACACTCTCCAGCTGGATTGTAAATCTCATTAGTGTCCATTCTTTAATTAGCTGTGCCATGCGTCTGGAACATTCATGAACTGAAATTGTTCTTAAGATTATTATGATTATGATAATCAAATTAATCAGTATTTTCATTGTGATGTTGATAACAATGATTAGAATTTGGATGGCTTTGATCACGATGATGGTGATGATTATACTGTATATATACTTTATACATACATTTATTTATTTAGTGTTATTAGTGCTTGTTTAAGCAGTTATAGTAGTTGTAGTAGCAGTATTTGCACTAGTTAGGACTGTAACAGAAGTACGCTTGCATTATTGCATTAATTGGTAACCCATTTGCTTCAACTATATTCAATGAAGGCAATATTACACTGACGACAGCGTGGCATAAAATTTCTCGTCTCCCTCCACTTGCTACATAGTGTATGTCAATTTAAAAGCTTGGTGCTGGCCTATCAGGCAGCTGAAGAAACTACTAGGTTCTAGCTTCAGAAAATCATGATACACTACAAGCCAGTTAGACCTCTCTGGTCTGCTACCTCTGGGCACTTGACCTCTCCCCCACCTGCATGCTTGTACTTCCTGGTCACATCTCCAGTCTGTTCTGGCCCCTTGGTGATGGAATAAGCTTCCCATCGTGATCAGGACAGCGGAGACCCTGCCAACTTCCAACAGACTGAAGACCTGCCTCTTCAGACTGCACTGTCATTCCCCAGGCCCTTATTAGCTTTTCTCTTTCCTTCTTTTTGGATTTCCTTTTCAAATAATGTTATACATGGCATTTAAATGGTATTTACTTTTGTCTGCAAGACTGATTGTTCCACTAACTTTATACTTATTGATTATAAATGTAATTTCCAGACCTGGGTCAACTACATATTTGTTTTGGATTCAAATACTTCTCTGTGCTCTATTGATCTTGCCTGGTGTAATTGAGCCTGCCAATATGACCAGATGGTGGGGTTTGCACTTTTTGAGAGTATTTCATTGGTTCCAATACACCAGACAAGATCAGTAAAGCGTAGAAAAGCATTTGAATCCAAAACAAATATGTATTTGACCCAGGTCTGGTACTTTCTGTGCCTCCTTGGTGATATCTCATTTTGTATTCACAGAGACACTGATGTTCTCCACTTCTTTAAGTCACTCTGGACAGATTTGCCTGTGCAATATTCTTTTATGGCTGGTTATCACAGGACTTATGTCATGCTTATCACAGCATTATGTAGGCTTCATGGCCTACAGTTCAAGTTAAGTATTACCCATTAAGGTAATGTGCAGAGTTGAAAGGAAGCTCAAACAAAGAAAAACCTCTGGTGATCAAGAAAGCGGAGCAGTCACATGTAATTAATCAGATCATTAATATTGCAGAGCATGCATATAGAGTGTATTCGCAGTACAGCATCTCCCAGGTTCTGCAGTGACCAACTAGGTCACAAGAAATATAATGTAATGTCACACTCAGTCTCATCACACAGAGGCTAGTAATTCTTCTGAGGAATTACATGAAGAAACTGTATTCATTTGTTTGTTGGCCAGAGACTTACCCAGAATCATTTGCAAAGCCACCATGACAGAATACATTTTAATACATGTCACAGGAGTGCAAGAACAACAAGAATTTTTAAAATTAGTGTTTGTATTTTAATTTGGACTAATCTAGCAATGCATGCTGGCACGCACAGTACATTTCTGAGCAAGACTGACAAGAACTATGTATCCATCCATCAAAGGACACAGATGCACAATGGACAGTTGCTATGATTTAGCATCAGGCTAAAACAGCAGTGCTTACACACTCAGTAATAGCATAGTAGCAGTAATCATTTTTGCACATACAAAATTACTGTACAGTTACTGTAAGAATTGTCCTTTAGAACATCACACTTAACATGCACATAAAGCTTGACAATAACTTATGAGTGCAGGATTACATTATGTCACAATGTTGAAGTGGTGCCAAACAATTATTCCTAAAAGAAGCATTACCTTGCATTATTCTAAAGTGCTTGTGGTGCCCAGTGATCTGTAAGAGCAACATTATACCCTATCATATTTCAGGGTTTCAGTGATCTGATTCTTGTCCTCAGGTACAGGAGAGGTCAAAGTGTGAAGGTGAACATATTTTGCATTTTAAATCGCTCTGCCTGTCCTGCTCTATGGTTATGAAATTTGTAACATGAGATAGGATGTCACTCTTTTCTGGTCAAGTGAATGAGGTTCTACACTGATGTCGTCTTTGTTGGCGATCCATTGGTACAAGCGATGGCCCCAGATTTTCGCAGGCCACATGATGTGTGAGCTCATGCGCAGTTAACACAGTGGAGTACCCAGTCGCCCGGGCCCAACACCCTCCCACGTTTCAGTATGTGGAACAGAGGGGGTGGCAAGTGGCGGGTGGCTGGCTCCTCACTGTGGAGTTGGGGTAATGAAATTACAATGGAGGGGCAGATGTGTTGCAGGAATGCTCTGCAGCAGCAGGGCTCACTGTAGGGCATTAAGCCTGAACAAGTTTGGAAATCATAGAATGTATGTAATGTCAAAATGACATTGATTTTCATAAAATCATGTTAGATGAGTCTGTTTTTCTTTTACGTTATCTCATGGAAATATTAGAATAAATGGCACCCCCCCCAACACCCCCCCCCCCCCACACACACACACACACGTGCGTGTATGCCCCCAGTACTGTCCTGTCCCTCCAGCTGTGCGTGAACCTCCAGTTTGAGTAGGTGTGGGGGATGTCTGTGGCGTACTGTCATGACAAATGAGATCTGGCATCAGCAAGCCAGAATCCTGTGAGAAACATTGACTGCTGCCCAGGGAAGCTCCAGTGAGTGCTCCTGTGGCCACCACACTCCTTCTTCTGCTCTTCTCCCTCCTTCCTCCTCTGCCTCTCCAGCTACTGTAAAATGACCTTGACATATATATAGTGTGTGTGTTTGTGTGTGTGTATATATATATATCATACACATTATTTCAATGTTTTATCTCCCTGTTGGGCTAGTTGATCCCTGTATTTAATGTCGGCCCATGCTCCATCAAAATTCAAGTTTACTTTTCATGTACATTTTATCAGATTGAAAAGTGGAGGCTGTGATTGTGGTCAATGTTGCTCTCATGAATACCAATATGGTTTACCCTTGGCTCAGATTCTTATGATCTTGAGAGCCATATGAAATGTAGTCATAGGCAGTCATGGACAATCAGTCAGAAAACCTATGTAGAAGTGTCAGCATTGCTGTAGTAAAGTATAATTTATATTTAGCATAGTCTGGCTTAAATGTCATTTATTGACGCTCTCCTTGTGTTGCTGTGGTGAAGAAGCTGATGTCTGGAGTTCCTATCTTGTCCTGTCTTTCTGCATTGGGCTCACAATAGATGGCAGAGTGTGCTAAAAATAGACTGTGAATCACCACTTGGTCCCTTCAACGTCTTGAATGCAACAGCTTAATGAAGCAATGCCGGCGTCAGGGGAAAGCACACAGTGCACAGAACTGATTATTATGATTTCAGATAGAAATATGCATATTGTTCCTCTGCACATGCAGTAGCTAATAGCATGCATGTGCATCATTCTTTCACTGAATAAAATTTGTCATTCCTGAATTCTGTGTGCATGCTATATTTTCAAAAAAAGGAATACATTTTTTCATACAGGAATAAATAACCATACTTCCTTTTTCATGGCCCATTATATATTCTGTGAAAATGAAAACATGCAACCGTAATAACGTCATGTCAGAGACAATATAGAGCTACTACATCATTACCCACTGGCACTTGCTTTGCATATGTTTCTTATCATATAGTTGGATGAGCAAACCCCTGATAAGAAAACATCACAACCCCAGCTTTCAGCCATATGGTATGCATGCTGTGATCAAAGCATGCAGTTCTTATTGCCTACATAATCCTGTGTTTGGGGGAAAGCATGTTTGATAAACGTGTCAATGTGAAATGCCAATAGATACTCTGATTTTCCTCTTTGACGCATTCCCCTCATGAACATGAACTTGAGTGTTGTTCACAGTATCTTCAGACACAGCTACAACTCTTCAAATAACTCTCAGCTGCCTAGGTAAATGAGTGGAGATTGATATTTGTTTTTTTTAGTAATTTATTAGTTGTCAAGCAAAACCTGATTATCAAGTAACAACTCTCCATGATGCAGTGACGTGCATCGGGGACCAGAACTCAACCCTGGCCAATGGGGGGGCAGACTTATAAGATGGCTTGTCTGGGAAGAGCCTCAACCCCTTATGCTTTTTATTGGGGGTGATTAATGCCTTTATTAAGGTGCTCATTCGGAATGACGACCTGCTTGTGGAAGGTGATTATCTGGATTGAAGGTATGCTTGTGGAATGAGGGTTTGCTCACAGACGTGCTCATTCGGTATGAAGACTTGCACACATTAAATGCTCATGTGTAATGAAATTGTGCAGTACATATGAAAAATACAGAATTCATTCCATCAGTTCACACTCTTATTCCACTGCTAGCATGAACTTAATTGTTTGCAGTAAATTTGTTTGTCTCTGTGTTGTTCTTTTTGAAATGCATCGTTCTGATGCTTGAGCAGCATTCACAAAAAGCCTACAGGCCAACGTTTACTGTGTCTCCATTTGTATACAAATGGGGTAGTACGAATGGAAATTTAATTTCTGAAATCATGTACCTGCTGTCCTTTATAGACAACTTGTTGTCCTTTTAGCCTGCTCGAGACTGTTTAATTAAAATGTAGAATTAAACACGTTGAAGCTTGCAAGCTAGTTAAGAAGATAATTAACAGTACTAGATGTCGGCTTAAATACATAGCTGGCTTAGCAAATTAACTACATAATTGCACATTTTATTTAGCTTGTTAGCTGAAACAGCAGAAAGATAAGCTAGATAGCCTGCCAGTTTGAAATAATGTTTTCATAAGCATTTCCTGCTAATTTCCTTACAGACCCTTCTTATGCTAAGTCAGGTGTTCCATCCCTGAGCTAGATCAAATTGAGCAGTTGTGTACAGTACACAAAGGCATTTCTATTAGCTGGTTAGCTCTCTCTCCCTCCTCTGTCACACAGCTAGCTGGAATGCAGTGGGATGCAGTGCAAAGGCAGATATTTCATTCCATTTATAGCCAACCATGACCAGTTCAGCTGATCGACTGCTCTCACATAACTGTTCTGTGATAGAACTGTACTGTATGTCGATGATGTCCTACCCTTGGGAGTAATTACACTATCACCGTCTCCTTTATGTAGAAGCATGTGTGCAAGTCTTCATGCGAATGCGTCCTCTTTCTGCGTGTGCATGTTTTGCTAGCAAACACTCATTCCGAATGATCACTTTACTCAATTTGGTCTGCATTCTGAACGAGCCCCTTAATCACCCCCCATGCTTTTCAGTGTGGTACTTAAAATGGCAACCACAGAGTATCATGGAAACTGTAAAGTCTAGAGTGACCATGTCTAAAACTAGTGCTATGACTCCAACGTTCCAATGACTAGCTTTCCATCGTATAGGTGAGCCTAACCTGATATTATGTACTGCCGAGTGCTAGAAACCTCTGGAAACCCAAAGAAAAAAAATACTCACAGGCACTTGCAGTAAGGCAGTCACTAACCCACCTGCAGGAGGGGTCTGTGGTTTCCTTCCTCTGGTAGTTTCCCATGGCAGATACGGTCTTTAGGCCCAGGAGTGAGGCTGGTGCTATAACTTTGCACTACTGTAGGCATCTGAAAAACATTCAAAATACAAAAACTATGCATCACAACTGCTAATCCAGCAATAATGTGAGCACATACATGTACAAAAAAAGAACAGGACCTTGCAATGGCTTCTCGAAATAGGTTTGGTATCAGGATTAACCTCAATGGTTAGAGTAGCAAATTAAATACAAATCTCCCACCATCTGGGTTTTCTACACCACCATTTTCCCGTACACAATCTTTTCCTAACACTAGCCATGTATCTCATAGGTCTTTTTATTTATTTTATACAACTTCTGGCCAACACCAGATAAGTAAAAAACAATTAACTGGTGGCTGGTTTTATTTATTTTGATATTGAAAGCTAGTTTTGTGAAAAGTTGAACAGGACACTGGTAAACAACCCTACTCTTTCAGTAACATTACATTTAGACAAGACAACTTACATTTTACATACACTCAATTTATACAGCTGGATATTTACTGAAGCAATTTAGGCTAAGTATCTTGCTCAAGGGTTCAAACGACCATTCCCCACTTAGGAATCGAATCTGTAACCTCTGAGTTACAATTTCTGTCACAAGTCCTGGTATGCTTGCTGGCTGAAATCTGGCTGAAGTAATTTCTTCTGTAATGAAAACTATCATTAATATGGGGCCCGGTTTGGTCTGGCTTCCCTCAGGAAAGGAGAAGGAGAGGGCAGTTTCGGGGAGTCCCCAAGGAGAGGGGGCAACAGAGGAGGGCTCCAACAATTGCCTGCCCTGCATGGAGGGGTGCGCCTACTGCAGGGATGACACGCCCTGCCACACTCAGGAGGATGGCATCCTGCGTGTGGCCATCATCTCCTTCCAGGGACTGTGCATGCTGGGAGATTTCATCGGCATGGTGCTGGCCTACCACTTTCGCAGGAATAAGGTATGTGTAGTTCCCCTTTTTATTCAGAGCAAGGGCTTTCAAATTAGATTCCCGAGTACCGACTGCATATGCTGGATTTTGTTCCAACCGTAATAATAATAATGAGCTGTTAATTCTGCTGCATTAGACACATTATGTGTAGATGATTTACCATCTTAAAATCTAATTATGTCAGAAATAGCTATATATATATATGCCATGAGGATGAAATAGTTCATGTTCACAGACCAAGGCTGCGTTTCCCAGAGCCTCCTTAGCGCTACATGCGTCTTAAGGTATACCTTAAGGTCTTCCTTTAGTTGTCGAGCCGTTTCCCAGCGCCTCCTTAGCTAAGGTATGCCTTCTGAAAAGTATACCTTTAGAAGGGTGGTCTGAGGCACTCATAGCTGTCCCTTAGCGATGCGCTCCGCTCATCCTGTCACAGTTTTAGCCTTATTAGGCCACCATTTTGCTTTTCAAATCGACAGTTGTACTACAGTGAGCATCTAGTAGCCTACATCTGCATGCTCTCACGGCCAGCTCGAAGGGCTGCAACAAACAAAGTCCAAATGCACCAAAAACAATCCAGAAAGTGATTTTAAAACAAAAACCCAGACATTTATTAGTATAAAATCACAAACTAACACGCAAACTACAACAAACGAAAACCCAAAATTCACAAAACAAAAGATCTCCACACAAACACCACAAAGCACAAACCACACACAAGAAGCCCCAAAGAAGATCTCTCTTCACAAAAACCACAAACTATCTACAAACCACACAAAAGAAGCCCCAAAGAAGATCTCCCCCAGCCTCATACTGCAGGGCTTATATTGGGCCACAGGCAGGTGGAGGCAATCAAGCAATTAAGCAATTAGGTATTACCTCCACCTGCACTACCCAGGCAAGCAGAGGCTGGGGACGTAACAATGCACAAATGACATAGATAGTTTAATATTAACTTTATGAAAATTAATTATCCAAACAACGTTTCTGTGCATAGCACATCATGAGAATGTTGTTGTTTCACCTGCCTATTCTCATCATGATGGTAATAAAGTATAGGGCCTATCCATAATACTAATCCAATTTGTGAAAAAAATAAGCTGATATTATTTTTACATAGTGGAGCTTACTGAGGATATGGCTTTTCTGACTGCATACCCTGAAGAAATTAGTTCATTTGTGTGTGAGTCAATGATCACACTGACTTGGAACAAACCGCCGGTTTATCAAGAATATAAAAGCCGTGTGAGCAAAGCTGACATTGAGTGAGTATACTTGCATGACCGAACTAGACGGAACTAAAGCATGTTGATTGGCCTAGCCATAAACACACGTACAAGTACGGTGGCTCATAATGAACAAACAGGACAAATGATCTACATGCCTTTCCTTTAGCTCACACCTCCTATATAAAACAAAATAGCACTGGGTAAATATCAACATTACAGAACATTTCTTTCTTACCATGTTATTTTTACGATTTTCAGTAAACAAAACAATAATGATATTCTTGGTTAAACTTAAGACTATCCAACAGCAAATCAAGGTGGATGAACATATCACTTTAATAGGTAGGCCTATTCATAAGGCATACCCGGTTTAAAATTAATCATGATCAATTTCCACAGACGCGCTTTTGCCTTTCATCTACGGTCATTTTTGCACTGCAGAGAAAAGTCAGCAGGAATCAGTGGATATGCTGCTACAGTTGCCTATATATTGTGTGACAAAAACAAATTAAGCCTATATCCCTTTTCCTGGGCGCCCCAGACTATGGCTTATATGTCCCGATTGATGCTCTTTTATATTATATTTTGTAGCCCACGGTATATGTATTTATTGAAACTATCACAAGGTCTCGTCTTGACTTAAAGAGATTAGCAGATAATCTTTAGTAGGCATAGCTTCCTCTTCTGCAATATTAGATTGATGTAAAATGATTATGACAACACTTGTTATATTAAAACGTCATTCATAAGCCTTTACAAGAGAGACAATCGATTCGCGTGGCATCGATTGATACACTTTTCAACACCACAATGAAGGCCAGCTCCAACTTACGATGTACCTTTGAGACTGTCCCTTAAGGCAACTGCGAAGGTACTGGGAAACACTCGCAAAATAGCAAGCTCCCTTTGAAAGGTATACCTTAGAAACTTTCATAGAACATTAAGGTACATCGAAACTGGCAAACGCAGTCCAAGACTTTAAATCTGTCCAATCAACTAATACTTTAATTTTTGGTTATTTGACAGATCCTTTTTAAAGAGTTTAGATTTTTTGAATTGATTTGAAGTTATGGGGTCACAGGTAAAATCACTGGAGCCGTAATTGTTGAAAGCACGGTCAACTGGTCATGGGAAAATGAATGTGTTCAATGGCAGTGAAAATTGATCGTGCTGGAATAAGTGGAAGTACAGAATTGTACAAAATTGAACTTATGCACATGTTTTCAGTAACCTCAATTGATCAACAGTCACTGACTGTGACAAAAAACACAACATATACAGTGAGTCGCCATGACCAAGTATGAAAGCCACAGATTTAGAACATTCAGTTCTGGAAAGGATAGCTCTTCTTTGGTACATCTCCAAAAACATCACACACCACAGTTAGAAATGGAGTCTTCCCTCGTGCTACTGCCAGAGATGCACTGTAGCGATAAAAAATTCTGGTGATACCCAATGTCAGCTATTGCACTGCAGAGTGCAAAATGAAAGGCAGCTGACAGACAGTGCTTCAGAATGCTGGTAGAATGTTTGCTTGTCTGTGCTTTTCTCAACTGTTGGAGGAAGCTGCAGTGATGGACTGGGCATTCCAAACTGTGAGACAATAAAGAATGTGAGGAAAAATGGGCTAAAAAGTGAATCCATAAAAAATAAATAAATAAATAATAAACAAAGAAGGATCTTAAAAAAGCTGAATCTTGGAAATTACAAGAGAACATACTGTATTTTTGTGCACCAGTTTGGGCGTTTGTGTGAGAGAAACACATTATAAATCGTCATTATAAATATAGCTACTGTTTTACAGCTTTAGAAAAATGTGGAGAGAGTGGGAGAGAGAGAGGGAGAGAGAGAGAAAGAGTGGAAAAGGGACAATGGGAAGAGCTACAGTCACTAATATACAGTATGTGCTTTATAAACTATTGTCTGAATCTTCCAGTGGCCAACTGCTTTGAGTGGTGAGGCAAAAATCAGGGTTCAGTTCAGTCCTTCCTATCATGAAGTTGATTTGCTGCAATAGCTTTCATGGCACTTTGCCACACATATCTGAGTACTGAAGGCATACAACTTCTGCGCTCTTACTGTTAGATCCTTCGTCCCATCTAAATAACAATGAACATTGTTTTCCTCAAAGCCATGCTATTGATGGGAGCTCTAATTCTGACTTGCTGGACAGACCTGAATGCCTATTAATTGCATAACTGAAAAATAACAATTGGATGGTGGAATAATGTGGATCCGTATTGAGGGTGTGATGCATGCTATAATGAAAATGTCCGAGAACTTGATAGCTCTAGATTTCGAATCATGTGATCCTACAACTAATAATTATGCAAATAAGATCAGACCAAACGGAAATAACACATTTCCAGCATGATGCACAACAGTGCAGATAGATGGTTGTGGGGTTTGTAGTTAGCAGGCGAGTCCAGTAAAATGACACTAGTACACCGTAGTGCACAGTTAAATAGGTAGACAGTCCGGTTCAGTTATATGGTCACAGTGAAACAGTTGAACAGTACAGCTTTGTTATATGGCCACAGTGAAACGGATAGACAGTCCAGTTGAGTAAAATGGTACTAAAACTACTAAACAGTGCAGTTCCAGTAAAATGACACATATTTTGTATATGGTACAATGCAAAGAAAAACAGCTGAACTGTTAATTTATTTGGATTCTACCAAAATGTGTGATTCCAGTAGGATATATCACATATGCTATGATGCACACCCGAAAAACATTATATGCTTCTAAATGTTCCTAATAGGGTGTCTGCACTGCACAACTAGGCAGACACCGTTGCACGCTGCACTATATTCCTAATGTGAGATTCCAGTGCATACTGAAGGGCAGACAGTTTTTCGGAGAGTGAAGGTACCATGGGCCTGCTTGTGCTTGGGCTGTCTGTATGCCTAAGTCCCATGTCAGATTCACTGGCTCATCATTCTAAACCTTTTTCCATTCTTCCAATGATTTGGGGATTAAGGAGTAGTTGGATGGTGGCCACTAAGCGCACAAACCTGAGCCAGCTATAGGTTAGAGATGGAATTGGAGTTTTCCCTTGTACGATGTTGCTTCACGATGTAATGGGGGCTCAGTGATGAAATCCTCGTTACCCATCTGTCCAATTAATGGAATCTGCAGTAGGAATTCTGCAGTATGGTACAGATCATTTATTTTGTTTTTCTAGATCACTCCTATTAGCTACCCTTCCTTGCATCAGAAAAAAAATAAAATAGAAAAATACTGGGGTTGATAACGATACCAGTTAAGAAATAAATACATATTAATACAAATAATAATAGGTCAAGCATAACAGATTGCATGGCCATTGACCTTTCTGCTTGAGAGAGGGAGGAGCACTTCCGCTGTATGAGAGCCCTGGAGTAGCACAAATCAACATTTCCATTATCCATGTGTCTGTGATGTAATTCACTGAAAGTCCTGTCATGGTAGTGAATATATGGATGGCAAATCATGCATGTAATGCTGCAGTAACATAATTTTCAATCATGCATTCTGTAAGAGGAGTTATGACCATAACAGGAAAAATGCAATCAACAGAAAAAAATACAGGCTTTGTTTGGCTGATGCCACAAGATTGAATGAATACCTCTCATCGTCTGTCACTATGCTCACATCTGTTTGGATACAGCATATATTACACATATGTAACAATACACACACACACAATCACACTATTACGACCTGATCCTGGTCAGATCGTAATAGGAAAAAAGGAGAAGGGAAGTGAGTGGACGAGTAACTTCGGTCTCTATCTGCAAAGTGTACCATCAACAGAGATTTCAAATTTCAGAGTTACCTTCAAAATAATAAAGGAAAAATAACAAAGCAAAATAACAAAATTGTGTCCCGAGGGAAGGATTTGCAATCCAGTTGGGAACACTCCCTGGAGTCACTATATGTAGCTAACAGTGACCAGAAGATGTTATTTGAAGGACTTACGGTGTTGTTACTTGAAGGA
Organism: Anguilla rostrata; assembly: GCF_018555375.3. NCBI lineage: Eukaryota > Metazoa > Chordata > Actinopteri > Anguilliformes > Anguillidae > Anguilla > Anguilla rostrata. The sequence goes on from NC_057936.1 coordinate 37,622,658, forward strand.
CTTTATAGTGACCTTATGGTTGTCCAACGTTTGTTATGTTTTTTTAAATCCGTGTATACCTTTGTCTGTGTCATTTGCAATGAGCATTGAGCTGAAGGTCAAATGTGTCAAAATAAGGTCAAATGTGAAAAGTCAAACAAAGTAAACACTATCCACAAATACCAAGCACAAATTTTGAAGCACTAGCCTTCATTAGTGAATGACAAATGACGGCTTTTTCAAACCAAGTAACCGAAGATGGAAACGGCCAATTTGGAGAACATGAGGCATGTACACAGCAGAAACAAAACGTACCACAGAGGTCGTAACACACATCAGACACGCATGCACTCAGACACACACGCATGCAAAAATGAAAACAAGACTCTTTCATCACACAATAAAGTGAATAATACTATTAATTTGCAGTATCCTCTTAGTTAATCTACACTAATTAATGATAATTGTGATGAATTAATTTAATTTAAAAAGAAATACAATCCCATAAGCTCCTTTGGTTGGGTGGAACTCCAATGCAATGCAATATTGTAAATGTGCTTTTTACTTCCACTGACATGTACACGTACACTCCTCAGTGGACAGACGAGGAGACAAAAGTATGTTTTAAGAAATCATGTACCGAGATATTACAATACAGAAAGGCCATCACTGGGAAAAGTGTTTGGATCTTTCTTGACATTCCCTACCTTCTACTTAATGCAAAACACATGCTTCTAAGTAACAGATCTGTGCCACAAGGTACAGCCTTCGCTAGTTCTGATTGCAGTCTAATGCATTCTTTATTTGTAGTGGTGAGGGGGTAAAAAGGCACAGCACAAATGCCTTGGAGCAGCCAGAATCGTTGCTGCTCAGAAAATGCATTAAAGTAAGAATCCATCTAGGCTTTCAGATGTGGGCCTTGGGTGATGTCTGCGATTCACTGCTTCCGATGTCGGTTTTGTCACTGAACCGGACGGTGCTGGTGCAGCAGTGCACGGTCCATCTGCAGCCACTCTTCCTCCTGCCTCGCGGAGTCCTTGTTCCCATGGTTATTATTGCCAGGTATTTCCCGGGGAATGGGCATGAGAGTCACTCTGGCTGCAGATTATCTCTGTGCAGGAATTACCTTCCGAGGCCTTAATGCCAGTTCATGTGGGCTGAAGGGGGGGAGGTGAGGATGGGCGGGGGGTGGGGGTGGGGGTGGGTGGGGTAGCGGGGAGTTGGAATGTTGAAGCTACCCTGGGGTCTGAAGTGGATCTGGGGAAAATAATGCACTGTTGACCTTGAGGGGTATTTGTATAGGGAAAAGGTCCAATTGTGCTGAAAATAAAGCTTGTTCCTTCCATTCCAAAAGCCAACAAACCGCCTCACCAACAAACACACGCACGCATACTGCTAACTTGTGAGTTATAAAGCCATTCAGTTCATATCATATCGGCCTTTCTAGCCTTTCTACAGTTCACTTGCTTTAGCTAACTGCTAGGCCTTCCATACAGGCCTTTCTATAGCTCACTTGCTTTAGCTAACTACTTAGCTTACCGTGCTTTAGCCAGCAGGCTAATAATGTACGATGGTCCAGCGCAGATCCTAAGTGAATAACCACATAATTACACATATTACATTACATTACATTACAGGCATTTGGCAGACGCTCTTATCCAGAGCGACGTACAACAAAGTGTATAACCATAACCAGGAACAAGTATGACGAAACCCCTAGAGAGAAGTACCGGTCCAAGTACAGGGAACAACCGCATAGTTCAACTTGGACCCTGGTGGTTAAACTGATTAACACTAACAACGAGAACGGCAGCAACGCAATCTATGGAAAAATAAAAATAAATAAAAATACAAGTAGTCGTTAAGACTGGCGCATCAACTAAGTCACCTATTAAACAGCTGCCTAGTTGCACCCCTAAGTTTAGTCATTTACAGGGGGGGAAGGGAGGGATGGGGAGAGGTGCAGCCTGAAGAGGTGGGTCTTCAGTCGTCGTTTGAAATGGGTCACAGTCTCAGCTGTTCTGACCTCCACAGGGAGGTCATTCCACCATCGTGGGGCCAGAACAGACAGGAGACGTGTTCTGGAAGTGCAGGTGCGAAGAGGGGGAGGTGCTAGGCGTCCTGAGGTAGCAGAACGGAGGGATCTGGCTGGCATGTAGGGTTTGAAAATCTTGTGAAGGTATGCTGGGGCTGATCCCTTGACTGCCTGGTATGCTAGAACCAATGTTTTGAATTTGATGCGAGCTATAACAGGCAGCCAGTGGAGGGTAGTGAGCAGGGGAGTTACGTAGGAGTGTCTGGGGAGGTTGAAGACCAGACGAGCCGCAGCATTCTGGATGAGCTGCAGGGGTCTGGTGGCAGATGCCGGTAGTCCAACCAGAAGAGAGTTGCAGTAGTCCAGGCGGGATAGAACCATTGCTTGGACCAGGAGCTGGGTTGAGTAGGTGGTGAGAAAGGGGCGGATTCTGCGGATGTTGTATAGGAAAAATCTGCATGCCCGGGTTACTGCTGCAATGTTGTTGGAGAGATAGTTAGCATTGTTTCCAATAAGGGGTTGATACATACAAAAGACACCAGTACTGGAAGCAGAAGGCAACAATACCGATAATATTATAATATGAATTAAGATACTTTTATGAATAGCATATGCATTTCCAATTATTTTCTATCTAGTTGGCAGCTAACTAACAAACTAAAAAAACAAAACATGTACAAAATGGAAATGAAAATGTTCATAGAGTTAACTGTACATACATCATAGAGGTATCCGATAATCAGGGCATGTTCCTTGAGATATGCAAAACTTGAGACCCCTGCAACTTTTTCCAAAAATACAAAAGCACATGAAAATGATCTCATGAACAAATGAGCCAATTTGCATGATACAATATATGATGTCCAATATATGTAGCTGTCTAACCTAGATTTGTTATATTCAGAGGTCAAAATTTCAAAATGTTTAATTTTTGAAGACCAACATTGATTGTACTTTAAACATTGTATCTATTAAACTATCTCCTTTCAGCTTGGAAGTTGGTAAACAGTTGACTGACAACCTATAGCTCTTATGCCAAACTTTGTAATTATAATTTTAAAATGCATTGAATTCTACATACACACATATGTACAGCTACTCGTATATGCAAGATGTGGACCTGCAAATGCTGAGATTCAGGTTTCAGACCCAGCGACAGCTCACACTTTTCATGCAATTACAGTAACAACAATGATTTGTGAAATGACAGCTGAACCTTGTTTTTCTTGGTGCGGCCTCCTGTTTGGACCCCGTAATAGCTGCTTTCAGCAATATTTTAATTTTTTCTTCTGTTCGCAGAGTATCAGAGCATCTGGACTTGTCCTTCTGGAGGCTATTCTGTTTGGAGGCCTGCTCCTCTACTTCCCTGTAAGTCTTTACTTGCTCACCAGCTTGCCATCATCTAAGGCAAGCTGTTGTATTATTTACTGGATGTCAACATGAATGTAAAACACTACCTTTTTGTCACATCATATTACCAGCTGTTTGCATGACATTGCAGGTTGACTTATCACCATGTTGTCAGCATTGCTTTACAACACTTCCTCTTCACAGTGCATATCCTCTTTATAGCAACTTTTGCCCTCAATAATATACACAAACAGGCAGATTCCATCCTTTTGCCCTAACAGATGTTTCTTGCATTGTTTGCAAAATAGTTTTATTTTGAAGATGGAGCATACTTCAAATATGCAAATAATTTATGATAATAAATTGTGATAATGTGATTTGTGCAAATGAGGTGGTATGCAATTATGTATGCAGGTTGAACCATGCAAATAAGGATAGACCTTTTGAAGTGTCTTTGAAGTTAGCCAAAAAGGAGCCAATCAATTTGCATGTCTCCCCTTACAACCTCATTTGCCTGCATTACTGCTTACAAAGTCATCACTGCATGCAGTCCATGTTGGTGGATCTGTTTTGTTGCGTTGTGCTTACTGGCGGTAGTCCTTGATATCAAAAGCAGTCTTTGCACATGCTTGTCGTTAAAAGCCCACAAATGTAATTTTGATATAACCCTTGTAGTTTCCTGATTTCCACATATCTCACTGCAGAAATGAGACAAGCCTACACATATATGTGGAAATAATTGGACATTCAAAATTTTGAGGAAAGAAAATGTCATGTTCTTCATAGATGGCTGTATGCTCTTAATTGTGCCAGGTACCGGTGTAATACAGAAATTAAGGCGTATGTTTTATTATCATATTATTGTCATGTTATTAACATATTGTATGTTATACTATCTGGTTGTTCCTTGCTTGACAGGACCTCTGGCTCACAGTAATTGCTGTTTAGTGGAAATTATTGAGAACTATAGGCCTGCCTGACCATGAAGGGTAAACGTAATTAAAATGAACTGATTTAGAGCCTATAATCAATGCAATTAGCAGAGACAAGGTCTTGGAAAGTAATAACCTTTAAATTGCTGTTCTACTTTAAAACCTGTTGGAACCACCAGAGAAAATCCATGTTGAAGCAATGAAACATATTAATCTACTTACCAAAGAGGTTTTACTGGGCAGTAAACAAGCTTATACTCAGCATGTTGCTTGCTCAAAGCAAGTGGCCCAATTTGTCATTATTCTTAGCATGTGCAATATAATATTGTGTTGCTATTTTATCTATACATTTGTATTTATTTCACAGCTTTAACTTTACCAAGCTTAAAATCCCTCACCAAATTTTCAACAAAACAAATAATGATGGCCATACCATTTCCCCCCCAAAAAATACACAAGCATAATCATTGCTTTACTTTTATATTTTATTTTGGTGCTCATTACTGTTTTAAAGTGTTATGACCAATATGTGATCTGATATCTTTGGATCGCAATTAAAACTGTTTTTTTCTGTTATGCATATTTATTATGATAAGCTATACAACTAGATTTGCTCCTATGTTTCTGCTTTCTGAGTTAAATTTTTTTTTTTCTTCAAGTATGTCTCTCACATGCTTTATTCTTATCCAGAAATAAGACTGGATCTGGGACAGTTTCACAGCTTTTGTTTGGCCCATAGACTCCTTTGCCGCATCATATTTGTCTCCACCCCCAGCTTTTGGCTTAAAATACTTTCTTTTTTGGAAAAGGAAAAAACAGGTGACAGAAAGACAATTACTATATATGGAAACTGTTGCAGAAAATCTTTTGGACGTATATATTAAGTGCTATTCATTTTTTCATATGAAGCCAATTCCTACTTTATCACGTGGGAAATCATTGCTGCTACATTTCAGATTAAATTAGAAATGTGAAAGGCATGTCGCTAAACGTCTTTGAACTATGGTGCACAAAGAGTAAATATAGGCCAGTGCTTCCCAACATGCCTGATGATAAATCGGTCAGTTTCTCTGAGGAAATAGCAGAACCTCATCATGAACCTCATAATGTGTGATTCAGTGAGTTCCCAATAATTGACTTGTTTGACCCAATCTAGATTTTTCTGTACTGTAAAACACAATGATTTTTTTTCAGCTTCAGGCTGTGGCTTGTCAACCCTGCTTGAACACTGGATATTGTAAACTCTTCCCATTGTTTGACTCTTTTGTTGCCAATTTTAATTTAGTTTGATTTAGAATCCTAACAACATTCTTGTTTATTTCTTAGATATATACTTTATGTGCCATGATTCCAACTTGTTCCCTTTTGCAAGTAGTGAGGTTTATTGAACTAGAAAAAAGTATAATGGTTTGCCTGCACTAAAGCTAATTTGTCATTCACAAGATTATTCCTTTCCTCTATGTAACTTGTTGTGGAGTAGCAAAAATCCTATTCCTATTCTAATTTTTTTTTTCTTTCTTGGAAACATTCTTTTAAAAAATAACACTGGCTATAAAATTTCTTTAAATTAACAGCAAAATATTAGAAGTGCTGTAACAGCAATTTTAAAAATGAATTATTTATTAACTATGAATTTTGGTGAACCCTGTGAATGAAGTTGTATTTTAATTTGATCAATAACTCAAAGGTTAGTAATTTGCAGAGATCTGCAGAGCATATTTGTCAATATATTGTTTTTGTCAAAAAGCATTTTTTGCCAGTTTTATAGATATAATCACATAAACGTGGAAGTGGAAGTTCCAGGAGCGGACCGTCGGTTGCCGCATGGAGAGAGAGAGAGAATAAACAAACGTCTTCATCCTTCTCCCTCATGGGTTCTGGGCGAAAACAATTAACTAAAACAACAAACTAAAATAGCAAAGAAAAAAGAAAGAATTTGCCATTAACAGTATGAATCCATGGATCCATACTGCCTTGTGTCAGCGATGCAGGCTGGTGGTGGTGGTTCAGTGCTGTAGGGAATGTTTTCATGGCACACATTAGACCCCTTAATACCAACTCAGCATCATTTGAATGTCAAAGCATACCTAAGCATTGTTGCTTTAAGGCTACAGTTTACCGTTTTTCAAATGGATACTACCTACAGGATAATGTGCCATGTTACAAAACACACATCATGTCAAGTACCAAGGAGCTTTTCAGTGCCAGAAAATGAAGAAAAAAAACAACTGAAAATGGCTGCAGTACAAGCCTAGCAGAGCATGACCAGGGAAAATACCTTGTGATGTCTATGGGTTGCAGATTTCAAGCAGTCATCGAACGCAAAGGATTTGCTACCAAGTACTAAATACGACAATTTGATTTCAAATTATGTTATTATTATTTCTCCAATTGCTTTTGGGCTCTTAAAATGGGCATGTGTGGAAAGGGCTGCAGTTCCTACACAGATCACCTGATATGGATGCAAATACCCTAAAATTTTAAGTTGACAGTCTGCACTTTAACCTTATAATCACTGTTCTATTTCCAATCCAATGTGCAAGAGTACAGAGGCGAAACCAAATATATTGTGTCACTCTCCCAGTACTTAATTTTTTTTTTTTTTTTTGCTGATTGGCTCTTTTTTGCATGCAGTGTTAGCACTGTGTCATGTAGGGTGTTTATTTAAAGAAACCCCTCATCTTTTTAAAACCATACCCATGGGTTAATTAGCAGGCAAGATGAAAAAGTCACTTCATCTCATTTGTAGAACTGCAGAATTGCAGATCCCTTTACGTGGAAATTATTGACCTTGGCCTTGGTTTTAACATGCAATCAGCTGATCTTTTCTACATCTCAGCAGCTCCTCTCCCCTACTTAACATTTTCTCAGTGAACAGGAATATATTTTAGCATCATTGAAGATTGACTGAGACTATCTACAGTCCAGTGAAAACTAATGCTTACTTCAACCATGCAATAATTAAGCGATAAAGCACGAGAGGCCATGCTACATTGTGAATATAGTCATGGCTGAAGGGCATTGTTGCAACCCCCTTTAGCTGTGACTATATTCACAATATGGCACGGCTATGTTTGTGTGTGTGTGTGTGTGTACAGTAAGCTCCATGATGTTTGGGTCAAATACATATTTTTGATTTTGCTGTACTCAACAATTTCAGATTTGTCATCAAACAATTTGTATGTGGTTAAAGTGCAAATTCTTGCTTTTATTTAAGGATATTGTTATACATCATTCGTCATGTTAAACAGCACTTTTTATAAATAGTACCCCCATTTCAGAACATCAATGTTCGGGACAAATGACATCACAGGCATTTAAGATTAGTCAGGTGTATTCAATTGCCTCCTTAGAACAGGTATAAGAGAGCTTTCGGTATCTAGTTTTGATTTTAGCCTTTTGATTGCTTTTGGAGTCTATTATTGGCATTTGTCAACATGTGGACCAGTTGTACAAATGAAAGTCAAGGAAGCCATTATGAGGCTGAGAAATAAGAGGAAAACAGTCAGAGACATAGGACAAACCTTAGGCTAACAAAAGTCAACTCTTTGGAACAAAGAGCATGTGGGAAAGACATAAATTAGGTAGGATTACTTTATGGGAGGAACAAAATTGGAATGTGCTTAGTTTGAAAAAGACTTGGGAGTAATGGTTGATCGAAGCCTTTCAGGTTCTAGGCGCTGTGCTGTAGCAGTAAAAAAAGGCCAACAGGACGCTGGGATATATAGCCAAAAGTATTGAGTATAAATCCAAGGAAGTTATCTTATACAATACATTTGTTAGACCTCACTTAAGCCGCGTTTCCACCGCAGGAACTTTCCCCAGGAACTAGGAACCTTTTGAGGAACTCAGTGCGTTTCCACTGCAGGGACTCCTCCGGGGACTTTATTTTACCCCAAAAAAAGTCCCTGCTCGGGGGGTAATACTTTCCAAAAGTACCGGAACTTTTGGGGTGGGGCGCAAGTGCTGAATATTTCAGATTGGTCGACTGCTCGCAGTATTTTATTTCAACCGCCATTTTTAAAAATCTGCAGCCACAAACCGATTTATTTTCATAATAACTTGAATTCAAACTTGTATGTTATGCGGCGCAGTAGCCTACTTTTGGTTATAGCCTGCAAACATGTGTGCTCTTCTGTTCTTTTCTTGCTTTAGTATTCGTTTTATAAAATGTTAAGCATTGCTGCTGGGACAGCATATTTTGTACCAAAACATTCAAAGGGTTTAATTCGGTTGCTGAATATTTTCTTCCGGATTTTCTTTGTTAGCCCGTTATAATTGACTCAAAACGTTTCATACAGTTATGTGAGGTATGCGGTAGTTCTGCGTAATTTACATTGGTGACACAGTAAAAGCAAACTGGAAATCACCTTCCGCACTTTTTGTCAGGGTAAAATAACAGGTTAATTCTAGTAATCGTCCCTTTTGCTTTTTCAAACTGCCATAATTTTACTCTGCGATTCTTCAATTCCACAAAAAGACCAGGAAGAATATTAACTAATTTATGGTGCATGGTTCGCATCTGGAGGACACCCTTTGCTGCTCCGCTAGCAGTAACTTTGAAGGAAAGCAAACGGTGGCTGTACCACTGCTAATTTAAATTTTCACGAGTCCGAGTTTTCATTCTATTTATTCTTGTCATTTTGCGATTAGCCTATACGGAATTGACGATGAGAGTCGAAGTAATCAATTCAACAGCAAATTGTTTATGACGTGTGCATGTTTTCTGATGTTGTTGCCAGTTATTTGTGGAATGTGAATGCATTCTGTTGCCTCGGATGTCAAGGCATGAAAGTGAATGTTTGCATAAAAACATAATAAATGTGTTTGAGAGGATATATAAAACAGTTACAATCTGACTATATCCTATTTGTTGCATAACAACGGTCCAAGTCGAACTACCAACGAGAGTTTTGCTTGACAACGGTAAAATATGCCTAAACGGCCGCAGAAGAATATTTCAATTTCAGGTTATTAAGTCGATAAAAATACTGAAGTAACCATATATAGTCATTGTTGGTAACCCATTGTATAAGTGGAGTAAACCCCTCCGGGCTGTCCCGGTTATTAGAAAATAATGTAGGCTACTTCGGTGGTAGTATGGGGTTACAGAAGAAATCATACGACAGATGGACCGATGACGACGTTGCTTTTTCATACATCAGTGGACTAATTTGCCTAATTTTCGCGGGACTTTAGGACCACGGTGGAAACGCAGACAACAACGGGCTGAAGGAACCTTTTAGTTCCATGAAAAGTAGTTCCTGGGACTAAAAGAAGAAAGAAGAGCAACCAAATTTATTCCTGGTATGAAAGATAAAAGCTATGAGGGAAGACTTAAGAAGCTTAACCTCTTCAAACTTAGCAAAAGGAGTCTCAGGGGTGATTTGATTGAGGCTTTTAAATTCATGAAGGGGATCAACAAAATCAACTACAAGAGATTCTTCAGGTTGAGTTCTTTTAGTAGAACGAGGGGCCATAAATGGAAATTAGCGAAAGGTAAATTCCATACAGACATTAGGAAGAGTTTTTTTCACACAGAGAGAGGTCAATGTGTGGAATAGCCTGCCAGATCACATAGTAGAGGCTGAAACTCTGGGGATTTTCAAGACTAGGCTTGATGCAGTGTTAGATACAGTCTAGTCTGTAGGTGATGAGAGCACTAATTTAGTCAGGAAAATGGCGAGCATTGTTGGGCTGAATGGCCTGTTCTTGTCATTAACCACATGTGAATTGTTTGATTGCAAATCTAAAATTCTTGCGTACAGAGCCAAATCAAGAAAAAATATGTCTTTGAGTAAACATAACAAACATTAGTGCATAAACTGAATAGGAAAAACAGTTATTAGCACACTCACATACACACAGATATACACAAGAACACATGCACACACATACACATACACACACGTACACTCAAAGGAGTTTGTGTATAGTGGCAGGGGGCCTCTGATGTCATTAACATAGCTGTCATCCCAGTATGGGGGAAAATATCTTGGGATTAATGATGAGTGGTGGGAGGTTTGGAAATCGTAGGAAAATGGCAGAGTTGCTATCCTGGCTAAGGGACCCTGGCCCCGAGGAGGGAGGGGCTGGGCACAAAGTAATTTACACTCTCTCCTCCTGGAGAGCAGCAAAACCCATTACCCTAGCTGCAAGCCCCTCCCGGGGGGGAAAGGAGGGGGTGGTGGTGTCGACACTCCCTGCGAAAAAATAGTTTAATTTGTGCTCTGCTCACCATGCTGCCTTCATATTAAGGCGTCTGATGGGCCAGACTGGAAGAATGGATGGAGGGATGTGATGAGATGGAAATAAAAAAGAGAAGGTGAAGCAGGAGGAATGCAACACTGCTTATTGTGTCAAATGGAGAAATGCCGTCGCGGTTCAAGATGTTGTTGTGACATCATTTCTTTTCCCCAAAGAGAGCCAGCCATAATAATCCTGTGCACTTGTCTCTCAACAACAGGTCTGGCCGCCAGAATCCAAAATGGGAGCTTGTATTCTGGGATACCTCCAGTTGCAATCGTTAAATATTGTATCGGGTTGCAGGCTTTGGAAAACAATTCCATCCATTCCCATTTATATCTATTTGCTTAGCAGATGCTCATATCCAGAGTGCCTTACCACATAGATCTCCTAGCCAATGGCTAGGTGCACACCAGTTGAGATACAATTGCAAAGCAGAAGAGCACCACCAATGCCAAGGCGCATGTAGCAAAATATAATTACTTTGCTAAATAGTGTAAACCGAAGGTTTGATAAACACCACTTTAGATACAGACCCAATGAAGAAGTGCACTTTCATCCAATGTATGCATACATTTCATCTAAAAACTGAGTGAAATAATTGTCCAGTTTTGTGAGTGTTGACTAAAGAACATTTAGGCAGTGGACACTGAAAACATGGAGATACCAATAAAGATGCTTGACAGGATTTTGAGCTACCACATGTGCCATATTGGCTTGTGCTGTATGCAACGTGGATTTGTGTGCTATCACTAGTATGCTGTCATATACAGAAAGTTGAAAATGTTACTTTATACATTGTTTGAGAATATTCTGTATCACTAATTTACACTCTACCATGAAAAAACATCAGTTTTCCTCAACACACTTGTATTTCCAATATTTGTTCACAACCTGTAGCTTATATATCTATATTCAAAGCAATTGTTTTATACCTAATCTAAATTGCTCTGGCCTCAACCTTGACTCACAATGAAATTTGTGTTGGCTTGTTTTCGCCTGAACACAATTTGGCAAGTTCTGCAATGGGCAAAATTTATTTGCCATTCTGTTTGTGAGAAGTCAGGATTTTTTAAATCAGTGCGTTACTTACCTGAAATAAACAAAAGGGTTTTAAATGGTAATACTGAAACTCAGTTATTCTGAAGGTAATTGTACAGATTTTGGGATTTTACATTATGGGAAGGTGGAAATAATGGAGATTGGAGAACAAATATAGTAGAACAACATAGTGTCTGGTTTGCTGGATGGTTCATGCATTTGGATGAGCCTCACAGCCTCGAATTGAATATGGACCATGCCCATCCCCTAGGTAAATAGGACAATGCCCAATTGGCGATTATGTTGGCATGAATTCCTTCCTCCAAAATCTGGCCGGTTAAGGATCTGTGTTCACGGCTAGCAACCTTCACTGGTCGATCAGGCACCCATAGACTGCATGCGAAAGATGCATATGAAGGTCTTCCTCCAACTGTATGAGCGTAGCTGTTGTCAAAGATGTGAAAACAAGCAACTGGTGATACCATGTGTTTGGAGAAGGTGTGTTGGATGTCTGCACTCACCTGATTTGGCAGTGGGGTTTGCTGCATGAATGTAGTTGTGGTTGCAGATGATTGGTTATTGCAAGTTTGGTTGGGGATTTGAGATTGAGGACAGCATGAGTGAGAGAGAAAGAGAGAGAGAGAGAGAGAGAGAGAGAGAGAGAGAGATTTGATGTATGTTAGAGTGAGACACATCACAGGACGTGTGGACGTCAATTCAATGCCACAAGAACAGAACGGGCAAATTTAGCTATAACTCAAGGCAGGGGCTTTGGGTGATATGATTTCAGAATTTGACCGGAAGAGTATGTCACAGGCAGGGTGAGTGCAACCATTTTTTGCTATCACTTTCGATAGCAATGCCTCATAGAGAACGAATTTGTGCAATCCAGACATGCAGATGGCTGTATGCATATTTCCAACCTGAACTGCTGAGGGGTTTTGTGTGATGGGATGACACAAAAGAGCAGATGCGCCATACCTCCACAGGCTAAGGCGGTGTGCATGGAGCAGCCAACCAAATGACCTTCGTGGAGTCATCTTGATCCAGGGACTATGACGGCGGAAGTAACACCAGTAAATGAGAGCCTTAACTCCAGGAGGCTCCGGTGACAGTCTGGCAATGTGCCATTGCGCAAATCCAGCTGGCACAGGCTGAGGGGACCTCATTCATAATTATAAAGGCTCACTGCTGGAGGGGCCAGCATCACAGAACCCCCCCTTCCCCAGCAGCTCAAGCTGCTGCTTACTTAGAGACCCATGAAAGGGGCTAGTTTTATAGCTTACAGGCTACAGGCTTAAGTCATTATCAGTTTTACCTTTGGGAAGAGAGGTTCCACAGTGGGGTGGCTTGAATACAACTGTGTTTGTAAGGTGGAATAGATTTCCCTATTAACTTTTGTAGACCTGTTTGCTACAAAACCTGTATACCTAGTTCTCTTGACTAGAAGGACTCTGTTACACTGCAGTCTTTCAGAACAGGCACCCAAGTACTTTATGAATGAATGAATCATTGCATTTATATAGCACTTTTCCAAACACTCAAAGTGCTTTACAGTGATGAGTGGGAACTTACCTCACTCACCACCAATGTGTAGCACTGCAACCATTAGCTAAGGTGGAGAGGGGGAGAACATTTTTAGCCACTTAAATCAGGGGATGATTGGGTGGCAAGTTTGAGTGCCAGATTGGGAATTCAGCCAGAACACTGGGGAACTTCCTACTCTTTTACAACAAGCATCACAGGTTGTTTAATGACCACATTGAGTCAGGACCTTGGTTTAATGTCACATTCAAAAGGCAGGATCTCCAACAGCACAGTGTCTCCATCACTGCATTGGGGTTTATTCGAGCAGAGGGAAGATTGCCTCCTGCTGGCCCACCAACACCACTTCCAGTAGCAACTTATTTTTCCCAGGTGGTCTCTCATCCAACTACTAGCCGAGCCCACACTTGCTTAGCTTCAGCCATTGGGCAGGAGCAAGGTGCATGGTGGTATGGCTGCTAACACACTTAGCACAACACCCCAGTGACAGAAGGTAAAGGCTTTGCCGTAATCCCATTACAGTAAAAGCTTTGTCACTCCAGTCATAGCTTTTGGGGTTTGCAACAGTTAGCGACAGCTACCAGTAAGGCTCAAGTATTCTGCTGTGTTGGTCGCAGTTTAGGCCACAAATGGTCTCAGTAGTTGTTCACTTGGTGTTATAGGCCGAGTAACTAAACGGAATTGAGAGTTCAAGAATTATAGCCAAGAATTTGAATTTTTTGCATTGGCTTTCCAAGAAGTCTTGCCTCTGATGATAAAATCACACACAAGAATAATCAAGGTTGCTGAAATTAGATGATATGTTCATGCTGGAAATGATTCCTATTAAACATATGAATACATAATCTAGAGCTGAAGAGCAGAGACTGAAGTATTTCACCATAAAGTCAAAATGTGTTCAAACAATTGATATTATTGACAAGCAAGCAGCTGTCCTTAAAGCTGGGTGCTAAACAGTAAGAAAGCAGGTGAACACACAATCTCCTGTTACGTTACTCTCTCGAAAACATTTATAAAATTTTATTTATACTCTAGAGCCACGTGTATATTATGCAAACGTGTCATCATAACAGCAGTTTTTGAAGCTAGCTAGTTTGCCAGAAAATAAGTCTATTGTATTTTTGAAGTGAATCAGCCTATAGCTGCATATTTGCTACAGCAGCTTTATTATATCTTATTTATCTGTTAACTTCCCAAGACCTTAATATTATGCTAACATTTTTTTTGTTAATTTGTTTTTTTTACAAGCCCAGTGCCTTAAATATTATATAGCTATTCTACCATCATATTATACTTCAGGGGTCTGGCGATTTCATTACAGAGCAGTCGGTGCAACTATGATGGCAGTGCCCCTCAGACTCATTTTGGCTCTGGGATAGGAGTCACTCCCAAGGCTTAATGCCAAGAGTTCTCACTTTGAAAGCCTGTGAACAAAGGTATGTGGTCATTTTCCTGAACTGACCAGTTTGAGTTCCAGTGGGCTATTAGGTTTTAGCTCATGTGGTTGTAATTGTCAGGCTGCATTCTCAATGCTCACCTCCTCAAGTCACGACTCTTTCACTGCAGCGAGCATTGCGTGAACCATTAACACAAGCCTTTGCCTTTTTTCTGCCTGTGTAATGCTAGAAGAGGGCTTCCAATCAATATTGTGCAGTTCAAGTCAACAAGCATAGCTTTGGATGATTCATTTTGGCTCACAGTGTTGCATGTGTGGTCCTTTGGCATTGTAAATATCCAGTTGATATAATCTCACAAGTGGCACCTTAACCTAATTTGACCTGAAACCACTCACTCTGTATTATTTGATGGCCTGCAAGGTAAAAAAATCTGGTGGAATTATACAGGGTCCGAGGAGTAGCATGAAATCAAGCGGTTGATGCTCAATCAATGAAGTGGGGGGTTTGAGTTCTGACCTTGACTGGATGCTGCACCTCTTTAATCAGTTTGCACAGTTTTCTCTGTAACTGTTTATTGCATCGATTATTATCTTCTCATTTACATGTTTATTGTCTGCAGAGTACGAGCAGTTGGGACGCTTGTCAGGGATGGCTGCCGGGTGTGTTAGGGGCTGTAATGAAGTAGGGGTCTGTGCTAGGTCTCCATGAGTCGCAGAAAGTGTGTGTGTGTGTGTGTGTGGGTGTGCGTTTGCGTGCGTATGTGTGTGTGTGTGTGTGTGTGTTTGCGTGTATCTGTGTGTGTGTGTGTGTTTGCATGTATGCCTGTGTGTGTGTGTGTGTGTGTTTGTGTGTATATGTGTGTGTGTGTTTGCATATGTGTATGTGTGCGTGTTTGTGTGTATATGTGTGTTTGTGTATGTGTGTGTGTGTGTTTGTATGTGTATGTGTGTGTGTTTGCGTGTGTGTGTTTGTGTGTATATATGTGTGTTTGTTTGTGTATGTGTGTGTGTGTGTGTGTTTGTGTGTATATGTGTGTGTGTTTGTGTATGTGTGTGTGTGCACGTTTTTCATCCTCAGTCACATCACGTCTTCCATCATTAAACTCTAATTGAACCAGTCAAGGTACCTCCAGCACTGGCTGCTCTATGATGCAATCACCAGATCACCAATTCATGATCTCTCCTATCTCTTGACAACTCTAAATGCTGCGCTGTATGTGTGTATGTGTGTGTGTGTGTGTGTGTGTATGCATATGTGCCGTGTGTGTTTGTGTCTGTGTGGTGGAATGGAGGGCAGGGTGGTGGTGTTGAGGTCTTAAAAGAAGCGCTGTTCAGAATAGCAAGGTCTGTTTAGGTTGCGCCAAGTCGGTCCATATGAAAAAGTGATGACCTTTGGTACTGTTTGAAAAGGGGGAGGGTTGCAGGGGGAGGGGGCTAAGATTTAATGAGCATGTCTTACTGAAAGGGAATACGAGAATTTGTCCTTATTCTGATTTGTCAATGTCATGGCAACCACCGGCATTTCCACACTTAATGAGCACCAAGACCACATCTCACACCATAGCTGCACTGCTGATGTCACATGGTACATTAGTTAAGAGGGAGAAATCCGGCAAGGATTTGTAAGAATGCACGTGACTGAGTGAAAAAGGTTTTTTTTTCCTAGCGATGCTGCTAAATTGCGAAATCTTCCTATGGATCTGGTTGTTTTGAAGGTGTGCGAAATTAAAATACACACAAGCCTCTTCATCTGGAGCAGTGTCTCATGCTCATCCTCTACGATTACCACCCTTTCTTAAAGCTCACTGTACCTCTATTGGACATAGGAGCTGCATAGGACTTGTGTGTACCTGCCATGGCCAATTTCAAATGGGATTTTGTGCTTTGATTTGCTGGCTATGGTCTTATAATTACAATGCAAATGTAACCCAATGCATGATTGAGATATGTCTCACACTCAACCATTTCACAACAGAGGCTAGAAACATTGCAAAATCACTATCCAGTCAAAATGGAGTTAACATCAGAATTGCATTCCAATTAATTTCAAATCAACTATTCACCCAAATTTCTAATTCTAATTGTTGTGTAAATTTGTGGAATATTGGCAATATTTGGTCCTCCAGTATCTGACAGGTATAAAACATTTCTTAGACTTACTGTAAAATTGGATTCCCAAACAAAACTTTCGCACATTCAAACATCTTTGTAATTGGCATGGTCTTACAGATGGAGATCATACTTTATCAGTTTTTGTAATGCAGTGTTGCAGTATAAAGTAATACTGGTGCTATAGTGTTATAAAGTAGTCTTGTTCAATAACAGAAATTATTCTTTCTTCTGATGTCTTCTGAGGTTGATGCCTACATTCTTTGGTCAGTGTGGTATGCAGTATTGTTACAGTTTTGTGCCGCTTTCTGAAATAGTTAAAAGAGATGGGGCTTAGCTGATGCTAGTGAGTGCCTGACTAATGTCATTCACTCATTTATGTGAAGTAAGTCCCTGTAGATGAGTGTTATAAAATTTTAGGGGCACTCCTTGTAGTATTATTGTTATTTCAATAGGGAGACAACTGCTGTCAAAGTTTTGAAGTTACGTGATGTTGGGTGAGTCATACCAAAATAATAAAGGACGTGGAAGAATGTAAAGGGATAAGGGTTTTGAGCTAAACCAGAGGTTAAACTTGAGATATGTTCTTTTTTGTATTTTCATGATTTTATGGTTTTAAAAATACCATAATCAATCCTATTCAAAATCACTGCAAGCACTGAGTTAGGAACTACACAAATATATCAATGTCCTACAATAGTTCCTAGTGTGATGGGGTAATTTATGATGAGAAAGGGCAAAATTCCCAACAAAATTTTAAAGCTGGTTTTCTCAAATTTGTGTTTTGCTAAATTTACAATATTCAAACAGTCATATCTCCAGGAATATATTTGCTCAATCTCATCAAATGATGCCTCATTTTATAGCTCACATTCTGTCCTTTAACATGAGGTGAATACATTTTTTAGGTCAAATTTTGAAACTTGTATCCAAAGTATGTGTTTGGTCACAAATGTTCGATGAGGCTCAGTCATTTTTGGAGAAAGTGGAAAGGCTTTAGCAGTTTCAACAGTGGCAATGTTGCATCCTTTTTATCATCATGTTTTTCATCAAAAACATTTTTACATCATCTATTCAGTGCTTTCCTCGCTTTATTTGTGTGTGTGTATAGTGTAGGCCATGGTACAATGTGATGTGGACATGAAAACTGCATTCAGACCATCTGCGCATTGTTGTGAATCAGTCAGAAGTGCTCTTTAGTGCTCACCCTCTCAGAGTCTTAATGGCCTCGCGAGTCGGACTCAAACGACCAAAGAGCCTTCGCTAATGTAAGCAGGAAGAAAAAAGAAGCTCCAGGCTGTTATTAGAGGGAGATACACACACATCCTGGAGACCAACATTGGGATTCATGCTGTGTCTTCAAGTTTTTTTTTTTTTCTTCCCTTAACAGCAAGGTTGACAGGGATAACAAAATGTGAGGTCATGGTGACACTTTGGCACCCCTGGTTATAATTTAGGATGTGTATCCTCTTTCATGTCACATACATCTCAAGTGCTTTCAGACTGTGCACTGTGCACAAAGAACCCCACCACTGTTCTCAATTGTGTGTATTTTGTGTTCTCCCACAATGCACTTACATTGCAACCTTTTTCTGTGAACCATTACAAGTAATTTGTTTTTTTTTTCTCAGCCCCTCCAAGAATGACTTAATTGTGTGCAGCCATGCTTCTGGATTCATTAGAAAAGTTTGTTCTGTTTTTGCTTCAAAAGGAGGTTTCCTGTGTATACATAGTGGGAGGAATTTTTGTCAGATTCAAACAGTATGATTGACCTCACTGGTACAGTCTGCTTGTAGTGTCCTTTTGCTTGGCCAACATCGCTATTATTTTTTTAGCTGTAATTCAGAAATGCCTAATACACAATTATTTTATTCATAAACCCAGACAATTTTTTTTGACGTTGATGGCTGGTATCCATTATTGTGCTTAAGTTATACTTTGCCATTTTTATTTTTGAAAAAAACCCCACAAAAAACAAACTTAGTGACTGAATTTAGATTTTTTACACAAAGCTACAGCAGCATGTGGAAAGTATATATAATTGATTTCATTTGTAGGGGTGGAGTGAAGGTTATGTGTGCTTCCAGAACCACTTACAGTTTGGCTAAACCTCCTGTAATACTTTGTCAATGGTAATATTCATTTGTGTGCAGAGAATGCAGGAAAGCACTTTCACCAGAGAATCTAACGAGTCTCTCTCCAGACATCTGAAGTTCTATTGCTTTACTTCTTGTTCTCTCTTTTTCCTGACTATGAGCAACGTGTGAACCTCAGGTACAATGAAGTATCAGTTCTGCTGTGGAAGAATGATTCATGTATGGCTGAGACATTACGACCTCTCTTGATAATTTCTGTTTCCTGTTTTTGTCTGTATTTACTAGCAGTTTATCAGTATTATCATGTTCCCCTCCCCCCTGCTTCGTTTTCTCCCTCAGTAGTTTTAATTTCTTTTAATTCAGTTTGGGAGAGAAATGGTGGAGCTAATTGTGTATGGTAAAGACTCTAAATTCCTGCACGTGAGCCGAATTCCCAATGCAGTAGGTTTTATTGATCGAGTCTTATGTTATTGTGCACTGGCCCCGTTCATGCTTTATACCTCGTTTGAGCAGTCTTCAAAGGCTCCTTTTTGTTATGCATTTGCTCCTGTCAGCTTTGCTGTCTTTTACTTAGGTTGTGATGAAGATGGAAAAAACATCAATAGCATCATCAGTTAAAAAAACAGCGCAAATATGGAAAAAAATCTTGACCAAAAAATAAAGATTCCTCAGTTGTTACACAAGATGAAAATCATTCCCTCTTTCTGCTTATTTTTACATCTGCCTTGTGTCATTGGTGGAAGCTCTTTTTCACTTTGATGGAGCCCCTCCCACCTCCCCAAACTGGTGCTAGAGGAACGTGTTGTTCCTGTAAAATTCACACATGGGTAGACAAGCCTAGCAGATCAAGGGGTGGGGTGGGGGTAGGGGTAGTGCAGGAGGAAGGCAGCAGATGACACCATCCGCAGGACAGCTCTCCTCCACAGGAACTGCATCCCCATCTCAGCATGGGGCAAAACTGTGTCAGAGGCACCTACAGTGAAGAGGAGAAAAAAGTCAGCTGCAAAGTCAAAGCCACATACTCACAATTTATCTCATGTTTGAAGAGAAGAATTTAGAAAGTGTTGCTGGTGCTGCAGCGTCACATCACGGAAAATAGACCACTCTGAAAAAGGAAACAGAATTGTATAAAGCCTTTTACTGGGGTGATACCCTGTAAGGTTTTTTTAGAGGTACAAATATGTTTTCTTTGGCTTTGTACCCAAAATAGACAGTGAAAGTAATGCATCATATAAAGATATAAACAAATATTACACAATTAATCTTACTGCCAATTAGAGCCATTATGGATTTTCCAAGATCACTAATGTCAATGCTCTATTGAGCAGGAATGTCAAACAACTGATACTGATACCAATTGTTTTTTTTCCTTGTGAAAAAGGTTGAAAATACCAGGCATAAATGCATGTGAGAAATGACCATTCCCACCACATTTCACTTAAAAGGCTCTGAATTCTGAAAAATAACATCTTTTATTAGACAAAATGGTCGTGAACAAATGGTATATGACTTCCTTCCCTATTGACTATAATGATTACAGATTTTGTGTAATCAGTCTATTACTTTGGGAACCTTAATTGTAGAAAAATGAGGCAGTGAAGAACAGGTTAAATAAATTCATATCAAGATAATTTTTAATGGCCCATGAAAAAGTGCTTACAAAGGTTTATATGCAAACTAACAATGCAGAATGCAAGCACATCACAAATAACTAACTGCTGCGCTGAAATTAATTTTTGGTGTTTAAGTTTTGGTGAACACAAAGTGGTTTGACACAGACACATATATAATAGAGTGCTGTGACATATAATGACAAGCACTGGCTTAGTCTATTCGCAAAATTGCTTTTAAGGAACATGGTACAGTGGAAAGTTTTCCTTAACTCAAACATGATGATTGGCTCTGGAAACTAGACTGTAAGCCCAGTGCTGCTTGTCTGACACTTTATAGCAATAGTCTTCATTAGTCCCCATTCATCATGCAATAAATCTGTCAGCCAGTGCCACTAAAATTGTGACTTTGTCCTTTTTCTGGCATTTTTGAAGCATCATCTTTTTCAGATCCATATTTAATTTCATATTTTGTAGCAATATGCTTGTTAATCAGATCATGAAATGTAATCCTGATCAACTAACTGGTTAATTAATTGCAATTATTTTTGTTTTAGTTGCTGTATGCTTAAACAATGGATGCAGAATAATAATAGCCAAGATGAACAATTAAGCAATGATTTTTGCAGATAACATTGCACAAATAGTAAACCAAAATAAGCTAATGTCACAAAACGTATCTAATTAAGGAGCCTGGGTGGCTGATGTTGTGATGTTGGCAAAGTAGCTGGCCAGCTAAAATCAAATGTGTAGCTAGCTAATTAAAGCTATAAAGTTATCAATTAGTTGAGCTATGCAAAATCATGAAACGTTAAATATGTTTTCAGATATATCTTAAAACAGGGTGGTATTAGGCCTACAGCCTTAACCTGAATATTTGAGAACTTATAACATTAATAAGTGAGCTTGTCAAAACATAGTCAGTCTTGGCAAGTATAGCTCACCAACTAACTGTAGCAGTTTGGTCATTTACAAATGCTTGAATGTCAACAAAGTATTTTTGTTGATATTTTTGTTTTATTTATTACAGGGTCACAGTTAATTGATTCAGAAGTATAGTATTTCCTGTATTATTACAATGAAATGGCAAATGAAATACATTAGATGTTAAGGCAGCGTTGCATACATTCTGTCGTCACAGCTTTCCAGCGTCTGAGAGCATGGTTCACAGTCACGTAGTCTGAGAGGTCATGAGCAGTGCGAGGGAGAAATATTTCAACACTGGAGAGCCTGCTTTGCAAAAAAATGAGGTAATTATATCCATGCCTGGTGATTACTAATTTCTGATTGGGTGCAAAGTTCAATAGCAGGCCGATGTATCATGCAACTTCTACTGCTACTTCTCTTACATTGAGGATGGCATGCTTAACCAGTACCTATAATAAAATGTGCATTTATCACAAATACATTCATTTTAATTGCTGTGAATTTAATTTCATATGGGCAGTACATACATTTGTAACATTTGTAAAGAAAGTGACCCATTAACCTTTGTTCTCAGTGCCTTTTGTCTTACTGCTTAAAAAGGTCAAAGGTCAAGACTTAAAGATCAAAGACTGACATTACTATAAATGAAATAGCCTTCCAGACATAAGCACAGAAATGCAATAATATAGAGCAGTGGATGGGCCTGCCTCTGGCTCATGCCCCCGGCTTCTTTATTCCTCAGGGAGTTTCTTGTGAGGTGTGTCATCCGGAAGTGCTCATTCTGCTGGCCCTTATAGCTGTTGGAACGGGCACAAACCTGAGGTGGACATTGGGGAGATGTGTGAGAGTTGATAATAGCCCTGATGGTATTGATGTCTTCTCAGAGGTATATGATAACACCAGCTACCTCATGGGAAGGGAGGCTGAATTCCCAGCACTTAGCATTGATTATTTATGAAGAGTAGAAATCTGCTTCCCAGACAAGATAGGACTTCTGTTTTATGCAACCTGGCATATGCTTAGACATGCCTGGGCTCTGATCCCCCCACAAATGATGCTCCAAAGTGCTGTCTAAGAAAACAGGGCCCGACTAATGAGTTTGGAGGAACCTGAGATGAGGGAGGTCTACTTTCCGAATGAGAATCTGAGATTCCAAAGGGAAAATCTATGGGTTCAGGTAGCAAAGAAACTACATCCCTCTGTTTGTAGTGTAATAGCGGACTAGGATTTTGTACAGCCAAGTATAAAGAATGAAAAGTAAAGATGATCTAAGATGTGATAACTGTTTGGCCAATTAGGGGACATATTAGGGCTTGATTTGGTTATTTCAAAAGTCCTGATCCTTGATGGAATTCTAGTACTATTCCACAGATTATTAACCAAAATACATTACCCTGAATATAAGTACATTCATTTGTCCATCTCTAATGGTGAGTACTAGTCAGAGGTGACTTGAATGGAGACCCTACCCTCAACTTTTATTTGTCAGGGTGCATACTCCACAAACAAGCCCACTGAATCAACCTACAACATCACAGTAACCATGGTCACTACTTGAATAAATGGTGCAGTTTGTTTACAAGTAAAGCTTCTGATTTATCTTGCAGAACTGTGTAGAGATTACTTGGTTGCAGGAGGCAAAACCATATGAGATCAACAGTACCACCCTGCTCTTTGTTCTCCCTGGAAGGCCTGACCTGCTCCCAGTGTATGTGTGGTTGTAACTCCCGTGATTATTATTGACTGCCATGAGGCTCTTGTTACAGAGCTGCACAACACCATGTTGAAATTATACATCCTGTTTATTGAGGGTATATGACATTGGAGAGAATGTGGAATGTGGACAAGGCTGGTTCTGAAATTTACATAAAATAATTTTCGAGTTTTATGTAAACAAACAAAATGTTTGACATCAGTCAATATATTATACAGATATCTGGTATTACTATGTAAACAGCAAATTAACTGGGACAGCAGTCATGACTTGCCCACCAGAAAGCAACGTACACTAAAACTATTGTAGCTGTTAACTGTGATTAGTTCCAGGAGGACCAATGTTACACATGTACCTCCATCCAGCACTTATATTGCACTTGTATCATTATTGTGATGTTGTAGCTCATTGTCATGTCTCCTAGTTTGACTTAACATTAATTTCTGACCTAGTCTATGCTTAATGTGAACTGTAGTTACTGTGTTCATGGCTATGAATAATTGCTACATAATGAGTATTGAACCTTATTGGACCTGTGTTGGGTAGTTGTACCAAAGACCTTTGGTATGCACTTATTGTATGTTGCTTTGGATAAAATAAATGTAATGTAATGTAATGTAGTTTAGCATTATGCTGTGACCAACCACCATCTTGGCACTGCACACTAAAATGCAGTGTGCACACTAATATGCACTAAATCAGAACAATGTTTTGGATTACATGGATTTCCTCATTAACACCAAGCAATGGTGGTAATATTTAAATATGCCAAACATGGTAACAGTGCATTGTATAGTACACTAGTATCAGATAGATAACATAACTACATAATACAAAACAGTAAACAGTATACAAAGGTTGTATAACAGCAGTAATATCAGTATGCATAAGCCTTTCAGTGGCCAGGTCAGTGCCCAGTTGTTGCTGCAGCTTTTACAGTACAGTTCTTGTAATCTCTAAACTGACTTGCTTGTGATGTTTGACCCTCAAACAACAGCCATCCTCAAATTTGACTAGCAAACTTTAACTAGTGTGCAGTTGTTCAAGTGTCATCTGACTGCTGTATTGTCTGGGATAGCCCTCTGTAGGTTTTGCTATTAATTACACCTTCACAGTCCAGGTGAGGGATCAAGTTGTTGATGTTCCCAAGGAGCCACTGAGCTCAATGTAGTTGAGGGTCAATTAACATCCCCACAGTGTGGAGTGATCTGATGATTTCTGGCACCTTTAACTGGCTTACAGTCCAGGAAGGTGAATTAATGTGAAAAGGGCCCTGAACTGGTCTGCTAGAATATGCCTGCAATGCCTATGTTTTCAGCGTATAGGCGGCTTTGGGTTGGAAAGCAACCCATGAGATACATAAAATGTTTCTGGGTCAGGGTCCACATTGTTCAAAGATGCAATACATAGCATTTCGGAGCGTTAGCTGTACAGCAAGAGTGTTGAGACACATGATGATCCCTAGCAAATCTTCTTATGGGGTCAAATCTTAACTGTGAAATGCCTAAAGCAGTCAACACCTATGGACTGCAATGGAGGGCTTAATGGTCATAGCTGAGCATTTTGTAGGTTTGCCACATTGGGCGCTGTGGGCTATGCTCTGCCTGACAACCGGAGCAATTGTGCTAATATTGTTTAACAGCTTGCCTGCCATGCAGGATCCAATAATGCCTCCATATATCTGCAAATACTCATTTGTTCTGGATGAAACAGGTATGTATTGAAGTCCTGGAGCAGCTTTGTGGGTAGCTTCCACCTGTGCCTCCCATGAGGTGTATCGAGCAGTATCAGGAAGCTTTGGTCTTTAGTCACAGCAATGAGACCCCCGTAAGGTGATTCCTTTCAGCTGTGCTAATGGCTGAGGTTTGGAAGCTCATTTTCCCTGGTGCTCCTGCGATCAGACAGTTTTGCAGGTAGGCCTGGGTCATACCAGTTACTTTTCTTTTCCCATAGCTGGTGAACAAGGAGCTGGGAGGTGAATGCAGTGATGAATCCTAAGCTGGTTAACACTTTGTGCACCGCTCTCACTGTCAACACCATGTCCTGTACAGGTCTGCATTTGTAGTTCAGTATTGTTCAGTGCCACTAGAGACCCAGGGCATGTTGTAGCAGGTCTGTCCAATTTCATGTGAGCCACTGAGCCATGTTGCCTGACTTAGCCGTTGGTGGCAGTCAGCAAACAAACCAGAAGGGCTAGATGAGAACTGGAATCAAATAGAATGTGTCAGTGGTCAAACACAAAATCTAATCAACAAACGAACCATAAGGGCTAGATGAGAATCAGAACGAAATAGAACACATCAGTGGACAAACACTAAATGTAATCAACAAACAAACCAGAAGGGCTAAACAAAAGAAACACGCAAACATACAAATTCAAATGAATTATCACAATCCACAAGTGTGGAGCATGAATTTCGAAGATCTAGCCTCCACTGGTGAATGGCGAACAGCAGTGTTTTCAAACTGAATAACAGAGACGGAAACGGCCAATTTGGTGAAGACCAGAAAAACGGGACAGACACACAGTAGTGACAAATGTAAAAACAGAACTTATGACAGAGGATGTAACACAAGGTAGCCGTGGAGTTTCTCATCATCTGGAGGCGAGCCAGCTCGCCACCTGACACCAGTCACACCACATCAGCTGCTTTCGCAGCCACAAGCTAATGTATTAGTTTTCATCTAATTTTACTCAGAACATGTCTCTGCTTTCATTATCTGTATGTCTTAATATCAAATTCAGATTAAAAATAAAGTTTTAAGTTAGAGGACATGGTAGCAGCAGAGTTTCATTAGGTTACCGAGACCCAGCCCAATGTCGCCAGTCACACGTACCGATTTCAGTCTCACTACTAAACTTTGAAGCTGTTTTGGTGGTTTGGTGGCACTCAAAAGGTCATGGGACATAACTTGCTTAATATCTAGATTAGATCATCTATCATTTTTATTAAATCATTTTGGTATCATTAGAACATTTGCATTCTCCTCAGGTATAAAGCTCAAAATAAGTTGTGGGGTCATTTTGAAGAGCAGGTCACATTGGCATTTGGCATAAGAAACCTCACCATTCCTGTATTGAATTGAAGTGAGCAAACATGGCCAGGTAACTTTTAAAAGAAGAGCATGATGCCATGGAAGCCAGTGTCTGTCTTGTATCCTCTGCCTCGTCCTCTTCTTCCTTGTCCTAACCTACCAGATCTAGGCAGAAAGGGGAGACAAAAAAGACATAATCCCTCAGAGGGCACGGATGAGTTCATCAACCTCTCTGGCCCTTGGTTTCATTCAGTAGGGGTTCAAATGTATATATAAAGCTGAGGTCTGAGTGTCTTTGCAGTGTCGTCCCTCACAAGAGCTGGACACGCGCCACTTCACAGCACTTTCTTTTGACTAGTAAAAGATTCATGAGCAGCTCTTTCTTACAGGATGAAGTTTTATCAGTAAGAGCTTCTGCTCTTCAATAACATTTGGGAAAAAGGCATACATATAGAAGTAAAATGAAATATATTAATTCCATCTTTGCCTTTTCTGCTGCTGTGTGCTGTCTGCAGTTTTGACACACTGCTTGTCAAACAGAACGTTCCAGATAAGTCCTGAAGGTGAGTTTGGAGCATGTGGCATTGTGCTTTTTCTATTTCAGCTCAGTTCATCTGTGCTCCTCAAAATGACTTAGGGCTTAGCTGTTCATATTCTGGCAGGGCTAGGCTTTTGCAGCCTCTTTCCTTTCTCAGCTAGCCACACAATCACCTTATTCAAATGAATGGCCGTCTCATTAAGTTCTTTGAAAAAAAGAGTTGGGAAACCGAACAAGTTTCTGATCCCCCGGGAATGGGAAGTGTGCTCGAATGTTTGCTGCAAATTGAATGCTTGCTCCTTCATGCACTCCATGGGGCACATTGTTGTGGCAGTGTTTGCACACAATCTGCCCCCCCCCTCGGTGGTCTCTGACTAGAGACACAGAGTGGAAGTATTTGGATGCTTGCTTTTTTTTAGACTACTGTGGGGAAATATTAACGCCGTTGTTAATCGGATTAACGTTAAACCCTTTTGGGAAATAACTGCACATCTGCAGAATGCTGATAGTTGTATAGCCTCAGCTGTTTTATGATTGGATGAATTTTGCATCCCTGTATTTTGATTAGTCACCATTTGCATTGTCTGCTTTTGTTTAAAACCCCCTCTGTGAATTGGGCTGATGCCTTCCGTCATATGCTGGAACCATAGGTCTGTCTGTGCTGTGGCATATTTAGTTGCTTATATTTTTAAATACTGTCTATTTCATTTCTCTCTCACTACAAAGTCACTCCAATTTCACTAATGAAATTGGAGTGATTTTGTACTGAGAGAGAACAGGAAAGGGTCCAGCACTAAACCTTATAGAACATATGTGGAAGGCCTGGTAGTGTGGGGCCACTAACTCTAGCCAAAGTTATGTCTGCATTACACAACCTTTGTTTCATTGTCAATTCATCCCAATCAAGTCTTCTTTTCTCAATAAGCTCATATATCCATGCCCTGGGCCATGATTCCACTGTCAAATGCCAAACAGGGTGCCTGATTCTGTGCGATGGCTGCTTTATTAATTCAGAAAGGCTGAGGAAATAGACTGTGCAAACCATTAAACTAGGAAAAGGCTCACCGTTTCTTTTCAGAAACTGAAAAACAAGTCTTGTTTATTGGTATTTTTCTTTCCCAGAGGAACACTGACATCAAATTACTTTTACTGATATTACAGTGTTGGTTTGGGCAATTGTTTATTCTGTAGGTATTACTGGTATCTTTGAACTTAATTACGGAGAAGCTATCTATAGTTCATAATTTTAATGATTCATTTGCACAGAGTTTCATAATTAATCCAATATTTGTCTATCCCAAGAAGTGTACATATGGCTTTATTTGATCAAAGAAAATGAGAATTTCCCTGTTTTCTCATAGCCAGTTTGAGGCAAATGTGTGACAGATGTTTTGATAGCTTGCCGGAGGCTGGGCTGCTGTCTTGTCTCTTTTTCAATTATAGAGCTTTGCTGGCACCTTTCACAGCCTTTCACACTATATCATTGAGGAATATGATGGAATTGAATGAACGGCTGCAGCTTTCTTGGGTAGAGACTGCATGGTTTGATTCAAAACAAGTCTTCCTTTAAGAGGTTATTTCTGGGGCACTGCAAAAAGAGAGAATCTTTTTGACCTTGAAACTCAAGCTAGTTTGGCCATTACAGCTTAAGAGATACTGAGGTATTTGTGATCATACGGATAATGGGTGAGGGAGGGGATATTGTTGGTGGATAAATAAATTATTTTCCCATGTTCCTAAACTGAATTATACCCAGGTATTCCCCTAGATTTAATCATGTGCACATTAGAATAATCTGTTTAAGAGTGTATGCAGTTTAAACAAACCAACCAATTCAGATTCAATCAAATGAATCTTAAACTTCTTTAAAACTGAAAAAAAATAAAAAAATTCTACAACCAAGAAAAGGTCTGACCTTAGATTTGAGGTGCCAGGAATGGAGGTGGGAGCTTTTCTGAAACATCAGGTTATTAATTTAAAAGCCTCAATAAAATATCCCTTTAGTCTCCTTTTACTAAACTTGAACAGATTAAGCATCTTTAGTCTTTCCTAATTGCTTTTATCTTTCCTACAAGGAATCAATTTGGTTGCTCTTTGTTTAACCTTTTCCAGAGGCTCTATATGTTTCTTGTCGTATGGTCCTCAGAACACAATACTCCAAGTGTGGTCTAAGAAATGTATTGTATAAGATAAGTATAACCTCCTTCGATTTATGCTCAAACTGATGAAAAACACATTATCAACATACAAAAATGCAGAGTTACTCACACAAAGCCTACAAAGCACTGTCTATAAGTCATTAATTCATATCTAGGGCTGCCATTAAAAGTATTGATATCAAAATTGCACCAAGTTACATGAAACAATATTGGCTTGTGTCCTTTATTTCATAGTTTTGCAATATATGATTTCATAATCTTTATCAAATTAGGTCATTACTGGTGCAGAAATTGATGCTGTAATATTGGATATGTCTAGCGCCACTGCCAGCTCATGTGCAGGAGCTTGTCTTCACAAAATACAGCTTGGGAAAGTTTGAGTAAGAGCATAATAGCTGAAGATGTATTCCACCCAGGGAAGCTTTTCGATTTTTAATTTGATTTATCCGATGCAAATCAAACATGCAAGTAAAGTGGGACTTCAACAAAGACGGGAGAACAAATATTAGTAAATAAAAAACTACAAAACATGTTAGCCTTGCAGACCAGACAGACCCTAAAATTGCAATGAGCTGCACCAGAATTTCAGTACGCTGCTCAATCTTGACTGACCCAGCATGACTGCTTGAATGCTCCCATTTTAGTGCACGTTGCCTCAGGGATTTGCCTCAACGGCTCAGATGCATCAAAATCCATCATGTAAATACCACTTTGCTAGTGCGATGACTCGCAACACATCACATGCCGGCCAGAAAATAGAGCCCTTAGAGTCTATTTCTCTGTTTCCAGCTTCAGTCCTCACTGTTTTAATATCAATAAAATATGATCAAAAAGAAGTTTAAAAATAATTTAGGAAATAGAGGAATATCCTCACATTTAATCCGTGCACCATTTTATGAATGAAACCTTTAAATAATGGCGTTTCCTAGTTTTTTTTTTCAGATTATTTGGGCACATGGTATATATAACATTGTTTTTGTGTAATAATGAATGAAAAAGGAGACAAATTCTGGAAAGTTTGCAACTTTGGAACTGCTAACAGCATAATTAACCATTAAAATGTTATTGGGCTACAGTATTTCATATAATTAATTAATATAAGGTATTTGTTAGTATTCTGATTATTAAACAATTAGACATTTTAGCATACAAATGGTACAGTACATGTACAGTAGCCTGTCTCTGGTTAAAATAGTTATCCATTACATTATCTGTCCTTCCTAAAGATCACTCCAGTCAGGTGGTACAATTGACTATATTGGAGTGCAGGTTGCTTCATTTTGGCTAAAGTGTTTGTCCTGGCTCAAGCATTATTTTATGCCCTGTGGTACCACATAATAAACCTTTCACCAAATACAAGTTGCTTGCCTCATTTTTATGTAGCATTAAATCAAGGAAAGCCATAAGTCAGTGAGCTTGGACTGGCAATTACAGGACATCCCCAAGACACAGTTTTTCCTGCCAAGTCTTTTAGGAACCAAACAGAAATCCAACTTTGTTGACTCATCTAACTAAAAGATTAAAAAAAAAAAAACATTTGCAGCATCAGAAACTGGAAAAACATGTCATTTTTGGTGTCTGTTCATACCTGTATAATATCATGCATGCCAATCAACAAGCTTGCTGATGTAGAATCTGTCAGAAACAGCGTAGCTTTCTGTAATGAAATTATACTGTTTATAAAACTGATCAAGTTGTAGAAATGAAATCTATAAGCTTAAACTTGGAGTTAGCTTATCAACCAATAGCTCCAAGAAAACAAATTTGCATTGGTACAAACCTCTCATTTACATACTGTGTGAGTAAAGTAGTCTGTACTGAGATGACATGCTAGATTAATCTGGAGGGTTTGACTGAGCTGCAGATTCCCTAAACAGGCCTGTTAATTAATCTGCTTGATCCCACCCATTGTCTTACTGAATACACTCCTCTTGCTAAAAATGTATAAGGTAATATATCAAGTTATTTTATTCAATGAATATGAGTAAGAAACAACAAAGTTTCTGGTGTAGACTTGATTTTCTTTATACTGTATTTGTCATTCTTGATCCTCAACTCATCCAATTTTAAATGTAAGAGGTGCATTCGTGCACAATTAATTCACTAGACCAACGAATTGATCGGAATTTGAGTCTCTTCACTGCTAACAAGTTGACTAATTAGGCCACCTTATTTAGAAAATTTGTGATCACATATGCCAGTTTTCTGTTTTGTGTTTCCTTGTGTGCATGTGTGTGTGTGCTCACATATCATAATGGCTTATTTGATTGAGGGGGCTGGTTTGACTGAGAGCTGTGCTGTGTCTATTTGCACCACTCTCCAGCATCGTAGGAGGGCTGCTGTGTCAGCATTTTGACAGTTGATCTCATGGCACTGGTCCACGTAGGCTCCACCCACATGAATGCTGCCTTCATAAAGAGCGCTGAGTGGATGTTGAAACAAGACTAGGCATTGGAATATGTATCTATGCTCTACTCCCCTTTCTGTAACACAATCAAAATCAAAAGCACATGATTATACAACTGCATTATACACGTTTTTATGTCCTGGAACACTATCAAAGCATTATTGAAATGCCATCAGGACTAGAATCACCTTGTCTTCTGTGTAATTGTTGCAATTTGGAAGCATATAAATGTGAGTGGTTCATTTTATAGGGGTTGGTTCTTGGATCTTTATGTTTTTTCTGCTGATAAAGCAAAAACATTCATGTGCTTCCTATTTAAAATAGTATGTTGGGCTTATTGAGTGTTATGCTAATTATTTGCTGATATCCACATGAAGAGAAGTCTGTTGTGAATTCTGTATGTTGAAATGGGGTCAGAAGGCACAGAAATTAATGAGTCTGTGGTCATTGTGGTTATTTCTGTAGGCAACCCTGAAAATTCCAAACTCTCTGTGCTGTATAGGTATGGGGCATGCCGTCCCGCCAGGGAATAACTTGGATGGCATACCTGCCGTCCAAATAGGGTGTATTAATAGCCAAAACCAAAATGGTAGTATAATTTATGTCCAGCAGGCTCTCAAGTCTCTTGTTATTTAGGTGGCTTTGCGACAAGAAGGCTGTTACAACCGCTATGTCAGAATTCAGAAAGACAAGGACAATATAAATGAATTTACCGCACAGTGGTTTTGAGGTCAACTGAAAGGGAAGCTGTTTCATAGACAGTGTAGGCTTTACTTTTAATACGTGCACAATATTAGAAACCAGGTGAGTTTTGAGCAGGCATGGTAATGTGTGAAAACAGATAGCACACAATGCCAATTCAAACAAATCTCTCTTCCCATTGCCACTGACATATTGTATGAGAGATGATGTTGCAGGTGATCTCTGTGCGTTGATTCATTTTGCAGCTGCAATGGCTGAATGCAGATAGGGAGATGGATGTTAATTGAAGTGAATTGGAAATGACTGCTAATGAATCTTTCAGAGACGGCAGTGGGTCCCTGTCTCGGTTGCCTTTTTATTTTTATTGTTTTTACCTTTCCTTCAGCCAACCTTTTTGTAGGCTATGAATGCATTTGGTCATGTTTACAGCCTCACCTATGGGGCATGACTTGCACGGCAGTAAAGAAACCAAATGAAGATTCCTCAAAAAACTAAACAAAAGAAAATGACTTTTGAAAAAAAAAAAAAAAAACTACTCTGCAAATAATTTAATGTAATTTGCATTTTCTGTTTTTTTTCAAAGCTGAAAGACAAGGCACAGGTATTGCCTTACATTTTTAAATATCATCTGTCATGGGTGGAGGATAGAATAATCATTTTAAACTGAATTGAATGCACAAGTATGAATATCTCCTGTAATACAGTGTGTAACAAGAACAGAATCAGAGAGCCAGTTTTGTCATAGTTTCAGGTGTGACATAAAGTCTTGTGATAAAAGAAAGACAAAGGAGAAAAGTCCAATAGCTTTTGTAGTCATCACTATGGGGTGCAAAAACGAAGAGACATCAGAATATATGCTGATCTTGTACCATAATTTCAAAGACAAAGCCTGAACAAATAAACACCACAACGGTTGTGATTCCACAATCCAGGTCAAAATGGGTCTCTTCCAAATAAATAAAAAGCCCACTGAAAACAAATTGGAAGAGCTGTGCTTTAACACAAATAAACCTCACCTGTGTGTGCCATAACTTTAGGTGAGACTGCCTCTGTCCGTGGTCCTGAATGTCTCCCTGGCTTTGGAAGAATGCAGGAGGCACTGACAGCTGTCGAAGAGGAGGAGGAGCGGCCTCTTTGTTCCTCACTTACTCTGATATTTTTTTTTCTTTTTCAGGTTGTCATATTGTACTTTCAGCCCAGTGTGTTCCGCTGCATCCTGCTGAGATGGGTTCGACTCCTGGGATTTGCCACTGTTTACGGGACCGTGACTCTCAAGCTGTACAGGTACATTTCCTTTAATCTTCTCCCAGGTCTGCTGGGAGCAGGCTAATGGGCTATATGTCAATAAAGCACAGTCCCAGATCGGGGATCGGGTTGTCACAGAGGGTGGAATGGTAACAATGCAAAAGCATTACTCCTGTTGAATTATTGAAGGAATTCTGTATTGTGAACAACACCGCAGGCACTCTATCCATCCTTAATCATACTGAAAGGCAATAGACAAGAGAAACACGGAAAGAATATTGTTTTATGTTTTGTTTTTGCTATACTATCATATGCTAATGGATCACAACCCACGCATAGGACTTTGGAGACAGCAATTTTGGGTATAGGAAATTGTTATGGGTCTGTCACCTTGTGTACGGCAGCTGCGTTGTAATGATTTCTCATGCATAGTCACTCTCCCTTCCATTAGACCACAGAAAGTGATTATGAATTTGAGTATCCTCCTGGGGTGGTGGAGAATGTGAGTTTGTAGCTGTTAATCTACTGCACAGATGTGAATCCCTCCCTATGGGAAAACCCGGCATCCCTTAAAATACAGCAGACAATGTGGATAACCACTGCTTTCAGATCATTGTAACTGGCCAATGGAGTGTCCGGTTGATATGCAACCCTGGACAAGCTCTGTTACAGCTGAAGTGGCTTCCACTAGTTCTCTACTTCCAGTTTATTATGACCAGGCCTTCCATCATTGAGGCAGAAAATGAGGAAGTGAGAATGTGTACTTGCTTCGGATTGGTTGAGGTTCTCCTTGTGATGTGCCCTATTTTCAGTTGTAGATAAACATGTATTTTGAAGGAAAAGGAAGCTCACCTAGAGAGATGCAAATAGTATTTGTGAGTGCGTTTCCTGGGACATAGAGGCTGGCAAAAGCTCTTAACATTTCTTTTCATAAATAATGAATGCATGAAAAAGAATATTGTTTGCAGTGGCTATAAAAGGTTTTAGCTGTTTGGGCAAAAATCTTTTAACCTGGTTTCATGACTTTGATCAGCCAGTTTCTATTTATTTTCTTGTTTGTGGACAATTTGGTGATTTAAGATTCAAAGCTAAGATTCCAAGCATGAAATTACAAAGTGCTATAAATTAAAGTGCTGTGGAATTTTTTTTTTTAATTCTCTTGTTATGGATGTTTATGTACTCAGGGTCCAAACCATTGGTTATTCCCTTTTCCTCCATTGCCTGTACACTTTGTCCTGGAATTGATCACTACTTTTTCATTTTTTAATTTGAAAAGGAAATCCAAGCATTCATTTTTGTCTTCAAAATGATTTGAAGCAAGAGGGGGCCCAGTGATTGATAACAGATTGGACCCAATCAATTAATTCAAATAAATCCAATTTGACTTGCTATAGCATTCTTAAGTAAGACTTACAAAGCACTTCAGAGTACATAACTGAGGCAGGGCACAAGTTGTAATAACAGATCAACTTTGCTTCAGCGGGATTGAAAACAAGAAAAGAGAGAAAGAGAGGAGTGTGTGTGTATGTGTGTGTGTGTGCTGGGAGGGTCATGCAAATGATTTGCAGCTCGAAATTGCTCTCGGTGGATGTATAATGCAGGTCAGAGAGGCGGTCTGCCTTGCTGAGCGAGGAGCTGCAGTACCGGATGGGCAGCTTTATCAGGTCGCCGGGATGCCTGCCCCGGGATGGGGTGGGCAGCGCCAGAAGGCCTGAGTCAGCAGTGCCCAGCAGCTGAAAACACAGCAATGAGCCTGTGGCACCTGGGCTTCCCACGGGCTAGCATTCCGGAAGCGGAGGGCTGTAAAATATTAAGTGGAACCAGGGTTGCCATGAAACCCACAGAACTGGGCAACCAGTGTGCCTGACTGAGTATCAGGATCAATGCCGTTTACAAACAGTGGCACTCATTTCTGTCAGTCAGCCAGTACATACAGTATATGAATATCGACATCGTTATGTAACATGATTTTCTTGACTCCTCTAACTGTGCTGCTGAAACATGTTTGGTTCTCTATTGCAAATGTAGTTTTATGCCTCCAAGACATGAACTTAAGACATTTATAAATGTAGCAACTACATTGTTCGGTGGCTGTTTTTTCCTCAATGCTAAAGTATCCTTTAAAAGATTCACAACCTTGTTAGGCCAGACAAAGCGGCTTACGGTTAAAGGGAAAATAAACAATTAGAGTCACTTAGGCAGAACTAGGAATAATGAATTGCTTTTTATTGAAGTGGCCAAGACAAGCCAAGGCGGAAAACAGAAGAGGCGGGTACAGTAACGTCAGTCCAGAGAGGCTGTCAGAGAGTGATGGAGATGGGTCACAGCACCAGCACAGACATGAGCTAGGAGATAATGAGGCCGCAACCCTTTAATTTAAGCACACGGCCGGCTAAAAATGTAGCAGAGGGCTCATGTCACATAGAAATGTCAAGGAGGGCTAATGAAATCCTTAATTAAGGAGGGGAAGATGAATTCACAAAAGGCTAATCTGGACTGAAGCCGGAGGCCTCCCAGGTTAAAGTTAACACTGGCAAAAAAAAAAGAAAAAAAAAAAAGATCAATTTTTGATAAGGCCCTCATTAAGGAATCCAGGGGACGCTTTATCAGCGTAACGCCTGCGTGTGGCAGCCGTAATTTTACATGAAAGGAAGATTCAGAGTGACTTTATAATGAGGGGGGTTGGGGGATTATCCTGTTGTGGGATTGCTGTTTAAAGGACCTCATGTCTCTGGAGGCCCAGCTGCTCCTCCATTTAGAAGCGATTAAATAAACAGAGCGAGCACAGCCAGCCGCAGCCAGCGCTGCAGGTGCCCCTCCCCTGTGCCTGACGACGCGGCTGTCACTGCTGCGCATGCTCACTGACTCCGCATTGCACGGTCATATTACAAAAATGCAATGACCTCACGTGATTAATCTATGGTCCCAGTGCGTGACTGTTTTGATGGAAGTTATCCTAGACATGAAACAGTTTTCACTTGGCCATGTTTTTCCCTTTTTTAGGTCCGCATAAACCATTGCTAAGTGCAGTGTGGTGATGATGATGCTGATGAAGAAAATTGTTTAAATAAAACTGAATTAGAAAATAGTTGACCCCTAGGGTGATGAATTATGAATTATGGCAGTTATAATAATGGAGGTTATAGGACCTGCTTTCTTAGCCACAGATATGATTTTTGGAATGTTGCAAGGTTCTGACAGCTAGGTTATCTTTTGGAATCACTTTTTTTTTTTACTTTATTTGAAAATATTGCCAAGGCTAAACAGCTCTGATTTCTTTTTGAATGTTGTAGTTCTTGCAGTAATGTTCTTTGATGAAATTCTAACAACCGTGTTCTTTGATGAAATGTTGCATAAATCTAAACGGCAATGTTTTCCTTTTATTTCAGGGTTCTGAAGGTGTTCCTGTCTCGCACAGCCCAGAGAATTCCCTACATGACCAGCTGGCGCGTTATGCGTCTGTTGGGCATCATTCTCCTCATCGTCTGTTGGTTTCTTGTGGCCTGGACATCGGCTGTCTGTCAGAACCTGGACCGAAACCTTTCTCTCATCGATGTGGGCTCCACTCCCGATGGACTGCAGTTTAGCATGTGTCTGCTGGACCGCTGGGACTACATGATGGCAGTTGGTGCGTATCACATTGCTTAATTTGTTTCTTAAAAAAAAAAAAATAATAATAATAATCCAGACTTCTTTTTTTTCTCCCAGCAAGACCTTAATATACAGTAGATGCAAGTTTTACAGTTACAGGCATTTTGTGTGCCTTCAAGGATTTATTTTTTAGAAATCTATAAGTATTTGATCTATTTAAAAGTATATTTAAAAAGTATATAACCTGTGTTGTAATCCAGTATGCGTCCACCATGCAAGTATTTGAACAATCTGCTTCTCTGGTCATTGTACACCATGTATTCCGCACACCGTGTTCTGCAGCTTGAGGGCAGAGGATGCAAATCACAGTGTGTTGTTTTGGCTCTGTACTCCAGCACACTGGATTTGAAATGAAACACAGAATATGAAGTTGCAGTGCAGGCTGTCAGCATTCATTTCAGAGTATTTACATCAAAAGTTTGTGTTCCGTGTAGGAATGACATGGTCTCACAAATTTTTGGGGACTGTATGTCATTTACAAATATTGTATGAGTTATGTGGAGTTACTTGGAGTGTATTTTCTTGCTTCATACCACAAACCTTTGAATGTTCCTATATCAGTCATTCCAAAGCCCGCAGGTTGTCATAAACTGTAAATATATTAAATATTCTGCATCACACAGAAAAACTGACTGGACCAATAAAAAACATTCACTAAAACTGAAATAATGCCAAAAAACCCCAGAAAGTGACCTATCGCTGTCAATGTTCTGCTTGGCTGAATGTTCGGGAA
The DNA here is from genome assembly GCF_018555375.3 of Anguilla rostrata. Taxonomy (NCBI): domain Eukaryota; kingdom Metazoa; phylum Chordata; class Actinopteri; order Anguilliformes; family Anguillidae; genus Anguilla; species Anguilla rostrata. The sequence goes on from NC_057936.1 coordinate 37,660,109, forward strand.
TTTTAACACCATTTTTAACAACCACCGTTTTAAAGCGAAGTCGAGCCAGACATGTTTCTTGGGTTTTAAATTTTTTGTATAATTGTTAGAATTATTGCGGAACACATGTTCTTCCAGGCAACACCAATGAGTCATTCTCTGAAAATTAAATTGGGTTACTGGAAAATAAGTGAATAAATAAAAATAGCAGCAAAACCGTAGGCCCCACAAATAGTGCTTAAACTGCACTGAGAACGAACTTGCAGGGTTGGTTTGGAGCTGGAAGGGATGAAAGCAGAATGTTGTTTGTGTTTTCCATCCCTGTCCTCACACTGATGGTGCAGCTCATCTAGCTACTGTATGACTAGACACGGCCATTTAATGGAACATACACAGTCTGATGTAAAAGAAAAAGGGGGGGGTGGGGGGTGGTGGAGCTACAAAGTACTTGTGCAGCTCATCAACTTTTTTCTTATTTATATACTCTTTGAGCAGAAAAAAAACAGAAAAGTTGATTCATCGCTGATTACATATCACCCCCCAACCCAGTCAATAAAAATAATTAATTAAATTTTTAGCATCCAAATACACTACAGAAGACAGGATTTGCTATTGCCATGGTGATGAAACATAATTTAAAGCATGACATATTAAAACTATGTAGGAAACGGTTAGGTTGGACAACAAACTGTTATTGAGGACCCACTGGTGGGCTGTGTTGGGTCTTGAGATATAATGACTAAAATAACTACGTAATAGGCTTTTCATGGACATTCGCAACAGTCAAAGTGAATACTTCTTGTTACAGCCACTTCCACAGCACTAATTGCAGTACTTATGGAATTCTGTTGACATATGTTAGGCTACTGTGACAGGACTGGCCAGATGTTAGAAGGCCAAAAGACAAAGATGTGACCAACCACAGACTGGTGCTACCGGGCGCAGTTTTTTTCCCAGAGAAGGTGCACGACATTTACAGTGGAGACCCAGAAATAAAATAAAAAATACTCAAGCAAAAATAACATACAAAAATAACAGCACAAATATTGCTGGTTGTCTGGCTTTACAATTATAGCCAGTATAATTATAAAGTACAGAAGCTGGTCTTGCCACCTGCTCCACCATCCCCCAATGCCAGTCAGAGCCCCCTTGTTATGCTCTCCAGTTGCTGGAAGAAACCATATCCTAGTTAACTTCAATTAAATTTACACTTGCTTAAAAGTGTTAGATAACATGCCCATGCCAATTAGTTGGTGATAGCAAAATAGTACATCTTACATACATTGACAACCAAAACTGGGATGGCAGGTATGCCAGGCTCGAGGTTATGGCTACACAGCACCAAGAGTTTGGCACTTCTACAGAAATAACCACAATGACCACAGACTCTCAGCCCTTAAGAACATTAACTTTTGTGCCTTCTGACCTCATGTAAACACACAAAATGCAGATACAACTTCACACGTCCACATAATCAAGACCCAAACTTTATTTTGTGTTTTTATCCTTTTTTTTCCTGCTGATTTTGTCATTGCAAATGCACCAGTTCCACAATCAATAATTCTCCCCATTGGACATTTAGCTACACCTTCTGCTGATCACAACATCTGCTCCAAGTAGTCAAAAAAAAAATTAGCCAATTGCAGGATACTCGGAAACAAGGCAAAATGGACATATAATACAGCCGCACTTCAGACAGTTTTTCTTTTGGCATTTTGACCGAGTTTAACATTAGCTAGCTTGCTAACAGTACCTGCTGTCATTGACTTAGTCGACAGAGCGAGTGTAACGTTAGTGAAGATGACAGTGAAATGAAGAAATAAAATGCCATAATACTACCAGGTTTTGGTATCCAACCCTATTCATGACTCAGACAGCTGCATGACCACAAGGTAGGCCCTAAAACCTTGGACTACTATTGCAGGCTTCACCCAGCCAGGGGCTTGTTCTGCTGGGATGCAGCTGAGTACTATTGAAGTCTGTTTGCAACAACGTTACGCGCAGCAGTCAAAATGATCAAGCATACAAAAAAGATAAATGGAGAATGTCTGGTCATCTGTCTGTGAGCTGAAGCTGAAGTGTAATTGGGTTATGCAGCAAGCCAATGATCCTAAACACAAAAGCATGTCCATATCTGAATGGCTGAATATAAACTAAATTAAGGCTTTGGAGTGGTCTAGTCAAAGCCTCACTTGAACCCAATAGAGATGCTGTGACAGGACCTGAAATGAGCAGTTTATACTTGAAAATCTACCAGTTTATCAGACTTAAAGCAGTTCTGCAAAGAAGAGTGGGCTAAAATTATTTTACCGTGATGTGAAAGACTGATAGCAAACTGTATAAAGAATTACTTACTACTCAACTATGCACTTTTGTATGTTGCTTTGGAGTCTGCTAAATAAATGTAATATTATGTAATGTACCGATCCACCTCGTTCTACTACGAAAGTTTGTTATGGGCTATTGTAATATTGCAGTGCCCATGAGCTTCAGGGATAAAACCCCATCTTGCAAGTCTCTTCAATTTTGGCAAAAGAAAAATGCGTATTTATTTCTCGGCATCCAGAAAAGGTAACGCTTAGGCCAGTGGTCTCCAACCCTGGTCCTGAAGAGCTACAGGGTCTGCTGGTTTTTGTTTTCACCTTAAAATCAGCGCCCAATTGAGACCCAAGACACCAGGTGAGTTGAGTTAACTGTGTAATCAACTGCTCATGAAGTGCAGAGTCACTATGAAAACCAGCAGACCCTGTAGCTCCCCAGAACCAGGGTTGGAGACCACTGGCTTAGGCATTCTCAACTTAGCTTGCCATACCCGCGCAGAAGTGGCAAGAGCATCATTTACATATTACATACAGAAAGGATTTCGTTGGATGTAAGTTTTAGTTACGTAACATGCAGTTAACACCGCCCACTGAAAATCTGGTGTTTAGACAAGGGAAATTAAGCCTAGTTTCGGCACAGGCTTATATACATTTTTTATTTTTTGCATGAATCATGTAAATATATTTCTTGGCTGTTTGCGAATGCAAAAAAAGGTATTAAAACAGCAAATTATTACCAGATTTCAGTTTCCTGGGATGTTTATTTTTTTTTTCAAATGATAATTGAGTCAGGTTAGGGGCACAGACAAATGCACAGTCCCCTTTAATTTTAACCTTGTCCTAGGTACAAACAGCAGCCCTTGGTTAGAGGACCTAAGGCATCACACTGTTATCGAGAGACAGCAGTTCAGAGATTTATTCAAGGGCTTCATGTAATGCTTGGCGAGTAATTACGAGGATTTAAAAAATTGATTGTAAAAGTCACTGGCAAGTCAAGAGGGGCGAGAACTGAAGTGATGTGCTCCCTGCATATAAACTTAAAACAAAAACAAGTAAAAACAAGAGCTGCTGCATTTTGGACTTGTTGAAGATTACCCACAGCCCCTTGACTCAAGTAAAGAATTCCAATAGTCCAAGAGTGATAACACAAAACAAGAATTATTTTTCAGTGTCTGGAAGAGAGAGGACATGTTTGATTTTATATCCCAATATTTCAGCAGGATTGAAGAAGTTTCTTGGTATCCAAGGCAAGAATGGTGGTATAGCTGCTGACTGTGGCTTCGCTTACCTAGCAACTATACATGGCTAATCGTAATTGGACATAGATCTGCCCAGGGTGGGAGTTTTTCAGTTGGTGGCATTCTCTTATTGAATACCAGCTCCTCTGGTCACCTGGTTACCTGCAGCCTGCCTGTCCCCGGTTGTGTGTTATGGGTGTTCCTCCGATGCAGTAACTGCACTACTCAGGACCATGCAGCAAAAAGAAGTGGCATGCACATGTCTGCACTCCTCTGAACTGTCAAGGAATGATATAGTGATTGGTTCGTCCTACAAATAGGCAGTCATTTCATAGCTAGGAGAAAAAGAGAGGTTTTTGGCTGTCTGCTAACGGTCTTGTCTCTTTCTGTGTGTCCTTCATTCAGCGGAGTTTCTGTTCCTACTGTGGGGAGTGTACCTTTGCTACGCTGTGAGGACGGTGCCTTCAGCGTTCCATGAGCCTCGCTACATGGCCGTCGCCATCCACAATGAGCTTGTCATCTCTGCAATATTCCATATCATAAGGTAAGCAATCAGGAGACATATTCATCAGCTGAGTGGAGAGAAAATATTGTCATGATAATAGATTGCTTAAAGGTGTTTTAATAACATTTTGATTTATCACTTTGCATACCTTCTTTTTAATATCGTCTGCTAAATTTCTTTGCAATACCATTTTCTCTTTGTTTCTGTTACCCAAATTACTGCTGCTCCAATTTATGGTTTTATATTTTTAAAATATCTTTTTAATTTCATAAACGTGAGTATGTATGTTAGAAAAAATAAAAATCCTGTGTAAGAAAGCATAGTAACCTAATAATTGCTGAAATTTTTTACTGAAATAATAACAGAAAATCAAATTACACCCTAACTGGGCCTTATGACGCCGCTTACCAAATATAAAAGTCTGCACCGCAAAACTGTACCTTTACTTCAGAGTAAGTTTAGACTTGCTTTCAGAGTTTAGAAGTGCTACTCTTATTGGTAATTTAAGAGTGCTAACAGTTCCCAGTTTCTGGACAACACCTTCCATGCCATCAGTTCAAGTTACTGCATCTACAAAAACATGCAGCGTCAACTGGATCAAAGTGCTGAAAATTCAACACATTCCAAAGCCATCACCACTGAGGCAGCACAACTCTACCACCAAACTTGGATTTGTGCTGCAAAGCAGGAGCACACTGTAACCAAATGCTTTTTGGAATCAAATGACACTCAAAGGGATATCAAACCTTACTTGTAATTATTAAGGAAGACAATTATCGTGCAATTTATGAATGTTTTGGTCTTTGGACAAACACCTGAACAAGGGGTTACAATAAAGTTATATCGCAAAATGTGAAAATCCTAGTCTACTTTTCCGGGAAATTTATCAATATGTTCGAGCTTTTTCAGCACAGTGTGCCTGAACTCCCGCTTGCTCAGAGTCTCTACAGATATGTTTTTTCAGTAGTAATTTTTTTTTACGGTGCTCTGAATACCAGTTTGTGGCTGCCTGTAATGAACATTGACATGCTTTCATGAATGACAACATTGTGTTATTCAGCTGACATTTAGAACCACATTCCCAGATGGAAACAACATAATAACATCAGATTATTTGGCAATTAGGCTTGTCCAGTCACTTCATAATATGAGCCGTTTGCTTGTGCCAGAAGGGTCACATTTTAATTAAACCTTAACCGGGATGGCATATTACTTCATGGTGAATTTTTCTAGGTTCATAAAGTATCCAGAGTGTAGGTTAAATTGATCTGTTCAGATTTTGAAACTTCAAAAATATGAGTAATTTGGCAGCAAGTTAAACAATGGAGTGCTTTGTAGATGCTATAGTCTTCTAGCCTTTATCTGAGCATTCATTTGGACTATTTTTTTATTTTATTTTTGCTTTGATCCTGCAACTTAAAAGAGGGATATACACCTTGCAGAATGTCTTCTTGTCCTGTCCAATATTTGAGAAGCTGGGAGATTTTTTTTCAAGGACTACACTGCCATGTCACAGCAAAAATAGCTTGTTGATTCAGCATTCAAATCCCTCTAGTTCCCGATGACAAGGGTCACACAATGTTGTGGAGCAGCAAGAATGTTGTCTGCTCAATTGCGTATTAATGTTGGAAACACGCTTCAGAAACCCCAGGATGAGTATATTTGCCATCTCCTGTCAATTGCTGATTCTGTGAGCCAATCAGAAGGTAGCTCTCCATAACCAATAATAAAAATATTGTCAGAACAGTAATGTGTGTTAGGTAGATGATTCTATGGTATTTAATTTTCTTGTAATATACTATAAAATGACTTGAAAGTAGTGCTGTAATATCAGCAGCAAAAAGATTCAGTAATGATACAAAAAAGTGAAATGCAACCGGAGAATGTACAGTCCTGGTGTACCCCCCGCCACGTTAGTTTTTACCCCAACCTTGGGGTTAAATGTATCATTTTCATTCTCTGTACTTTCGGTCAGATTGCTAGTGAATGGTATGTCCCAAAAATTTAACTGTGGTGTGTAATCATAGCCAATGGGTGTAGGTTGTTTGTATTAAAAAAGACTAATCTATCTCTAGTAATATTTTCAGAACTGAGCCAAATACAAAAACCGTTATTTCCCCCACTCTCCTCTATACAGTTGAAGGCTTGCCACTAGTTTGGGCTTTGCCTCTGGAGCACTGGAGTTTTGAATTCAGTAAACTTCCAAGTATGGCTTCGTGACAGATGATGGCTGAGGCTTAACAGAATTTCACACTCCCACTTATGAACATTAATACTTAACCTGAGGCCCAAATGTATCTTCATGCGCTTATTTACTGTGTTTTTCTGCTGGACTTGGTCAATTTTGTTGAACTTGTGACCCGGTTATAGCTGGTTTGTTTTGCCTCGGGGCTCAAGAGAGTAAGTAAACATGTTCATTTTTACTTTGGGAATTATTTTCTGTATGTTCATGAAGCATAGTTCAACATCAGCCCATTAAAAGTTATTAACTTGTAATTACACATAGGGATTAAAAATGGATGTGTGGATATAAGTTTATGCACATAATTACCCGCTCAATACATTTTATTTTCATAATATACTTTTATTATCCCTAATTTTCATGAATCGCCTAGTGGCATACATCCATGTTTTCTGCCCTACAACAAAGCAGTACATGGCTCCATTAGTACATTTTGGTACATGGGGATGAAATAAACTGGAATATTTATTTATTTATTTATTTATTATTCATCCAGGTGTGTTCAATGGGATAGAAATTTCTTTTTTTAGGGAGCCCTGCCCCACTTCCATGAGAAAACCTTATATTTGTGGTTTCTAGAGAAGATGGGGATGTTTTCATTATCATCAGAAGGAGACTACATATATTTAATCAAAGATATGGTTCAGGGGAGGATTTATATATGTATGTAAATGGATTTTAAAGCAAACAGATGCATGTTTCCAGCAACAGCATTGAAAATCCAAACAGGAAGGTTGAAAGAAATATGCTTACGCAGGCAAGCCAGAGAAGACTTATACTTGGGCTTAAAATAACTTTGTTCTGTTACAGTATATATCCTGTTACTGTTCTTCTTGCCGTCTGCAGCCTTTGCGAGCTCTGCTGGTTTTATTGTGTCATTTTCATTCAGATAATTCAGATACATATATTCACTTTGAGGCTACAAAGCCAGATAAAGAATTTTTATCAAATTAAATCTGTCAAAAGTCAATGTAAGAGCAAATCTGGGATTTTTCATCAAATATCCCCATTCATCATTGATATGTATATGTCAGTTGATTGAAATTTTGATTATATGTCATTATTGAATATAATAATAATAATAATAATAATAATAATAATAATAATAATAATAATAATAAGCACAAACAGCCAATATTGCACCACTTAACAAGTGGCCAAAGAGTGTTCCTCTCTATTAGCATGCCTAATTCCGTAGGTCTCCTCTATGTAATTAGTAAGGATGGTGCTGACTACAAATATCATATTTGACAACGCTCGAATAATGCATTCTCCCTGAATGTTTCCTCTACCCAAATTTAGGCCAATATTATTCAGATTAGGATCTTTTTTCCTATCTCTCTGATGCGATTTGCTCAGAAGTCAGCACCAAGTTTCTTGATTAGACACACACACACACACACACACACACAGCTGCAGAGAGACAGTGAGTTTATTTTAACGCTAGATAGGCTAGAGCAACACCAATTTGTTTTTGGAACTTTATAATTTAAATTTATCCAATTTAAATTATAAATGACTTTCCTAAATATTTAGGCTTCAACGAACTGTTTTTTAAATTTGAAAAAATCTACTTAGTAAAGAAATACAGGTAGTTCGTGCCATTTTCTTCACAACCCCCAACAATAGACAACTGGTGTTTTTTTCCCAGGTGCAAACATGTCGCTGTCTACTCCAGCATGCTGTTCAGCAACTGAATGACCAGTGCTTTGATATGAGTTTCCCAATCAAACGCTATCGAAACTAACTTCGTACTTATAATCAAGCAAAATTCATTCACTGCAATGGTCTGATGTTATTGATAAAGCCTTTAGGATGGGGCTGAATAATTGTGGACCCTTCTGATTGTGTACTGGACACTGCACTCGGAAATCTTACGCTTCTTTGCAATTTCTCACTTGGAATAACCATCTTGACACAATATGTTTACTTGCCCCCACACATCTAAGCCTAACTCCTTCTTCCTTTCCATATTTATTGCTATTTTAGTGCCTATTTCACTTGCCCTACAGGCTAAAGGCAGTAGTTTACCTGAAGTTTAAAAAAATGAACTACATAAGATTAAATTTAGTTAAGTTTGCTCAATGTAATAACCCATCTACCTCCTGCCTACCCCTCAACCTCCCACTTTGCAAAATTATTGGATAGACTTCCAATAATTTGTTTAATTGTAATTAAAGCCAACAGGGGCTATTTTGAGGACACATCTTTATTTTATTTTTTGTGTTATTGTCGGTAGAAATAGAAAAAAAGGTTTGTTCCTTGGTTTGTTATTCAATAAATGTGCATATATTAACTGAATTCTTCTCTACCTAAAATGTTTTTTAAAAACCGCAGGTGGCCTAATAATTTTGGCCTGTACTGTTCGCAATGCAATTCAAATTATATTGAAGTTGAATTTCATCTAACTTTTTTGTATCACATTTTAATAATAACTGTAACCAGAGACATTGTGAAATGAAGCTGTCCTATTTAAATACAGGGATGCGTTTGTTTGGCTTCTTGGTGCTTTGCCTGTTTGTCACACTCAGTTTGTTTGCTAACATCGGTATAAATTTCAGGAGGGGCTAGGGAATTACATTGGCATTCACTTGTAAACATATCTGGTGATGATTACGATGTCAGCATGACCGTACAGCACTTATTATGATTTTTATTACTAGGTTAGTGATCCTAGCCTATCAATCAAAGCTATAATAATTTATAATATTGCTGCAGTTTGTTTAAAGCAACCCTGGGGTTGGCTTTTCACCCTAGTTGGAGGTTGAACCACATTAGTAGCATAAAAAGTAGCACAGCAAGTTATGGCGCTTCTCCACCACCGTGCTGTGCCGGAATCCATGCTCCCGCTTTGTTTTGCCTTCTCCACTGCCACCTGACCCGTGCCGGGCCGCAAGTACCCGTGCCAATTTTAGCTACTGCTCTGGGGTAGGTACCAAAGGTACTATCCGTGCTGCAATTCGATACTGTAGATCGTTGATTGGTCAATGGAAATCGTCACAAATACGTCATTCCATGTTCAGTTTGTTCACCGGCAGCAACTGCCATTTTAAAATACCACAACAGCAAGAGAGAGTAATGTAAACTAGCGAATTCTACGGTCAATATCTGGGACTAAATAAATATACAACCTTACCATTGGTTTTACGCGTAGAGATGTCCCTTTTGAGACTGAGTGGTCATATATTGTCTTGGACAATCTGCGAAATATATGCTTCATTTATGATGCCTGGGTACCTTCCAAAATATCTGTGCGTAATACCACACGTGTTGTTTACGGCGTTGTCGCCCTTTCTCGTACAGTCTGGCTTGATTGACAATTCATTTATTCAGTAGGTGAGAGTATAAGCTTTCTAACGATGTATAACATATCTAATTTTGCTTTTGGAAGTGTTTTATAGGTCAGCGCAACCAAAATCTTTCTTATCATCGCATTCACTTACGCATTCTCTCTGTGATAGCAGTAAAAGACTTAAGACGTAATGTAAGTATTACTGCTCAACTATTTAGGTTATATACGTTATTTTTAAAATTGAGTGTCTTTAAATAGGTTAGTGGTATTATATAATGTGGATATTTCACACTGTAATGTTAGCGTTAGTTAGTAGTGTAATAGTTTTTGTGATGCATACAACAGTGATGATGAGAGTATTGGAACATTGCCAAAACGTGGTGGACAGTGAAAATTGTTTTCATATCATCCTATCCCCATACAAGAAAACATACGAGAGTACGCAGTATAGAAATACGTACAAGAGTTAATTAATACACGTTTAAAACGCCTTACCCCGCTTTACTCCTCCCATGACTCCTCCTACCTTCACGGGTCTGTTGTGTAATGGAGAAGTGCAACAGGCAATTATTGACCTGATAACTGTATGGACAATAAAAATAATAGATATATGTAAAGAAAACACAGAAAAGTGTCATTTGAATTGATTCTATTAAATAATTATTAAAGTATAATAATTTCCATTTGCTTGATTACTTATTGCTCAGCACTTATGTTATTTTATAGTCTCTACCCTTGTGTTATTTTATAATCTCTTTATCAATGCGGTGGATAAATTTAGAGTTCTGCGTTTACACAATTTAACATGTCACACAATCAGTGTCATAAACTAATGTGGTTTGTTTGTAAAATTACAGCTCTCTCGGTTAAAAGACGTTAGACTCTGTTAGATCATGCTATAAAACTCAGTTGATGGTGCTTGGGGGTTCAGGCATCTCCTCACAAATCTAGGCCTGAATCTTTTTGTCTCTCTGTTTCCAGGTTCACTTTAGCCTCTGGACTCCACCCTGATTGGATGCTTATGTTATTCTTTGCTCACACTCACCTGACGGTGACCGTGACTCTGGGGCTGCTGCTTGTCCCAAAGGTATGTCATGTGACCTCCCCCATGACCGTTTTCCGATTCCTACACCAGGAAGCACCTGCCCAAGTATACGTACACAGAACCCTGACCTTTGCATAACAACTCACAGGTGTAGGATATGTAGACACCTCCCAAACCCACAAACTGCTCTTATTGGTGGCTGGTAAGTCCACTCTTTAATTGAATAAATGCCAGTAGTCATTTTGAGCCTGACAGCCTGACATTACCCTGGACTATCCCTCCACAGTTCTTATTCACAGGGACTCATACTAGGGATGACATCGCCACAGAGGCCTATGAGGATGAGCTGGACATGGGCCGATCTGGATCCTACCTGAACAGTAGCATAACTTCGGCTTGGAGTGAACACAGCCTCGACCCTGAGGACATCCGGGTTTGTAGACTCCGCTTCCATTCCCCCTTGCCCCCAAAAATGCATGTTGCCATATTCAATTACCTGCCAATGCTTAACTTGTATGTAACCTGTCAAATACTGAGTAGCGGCAGTTTTTTATTGCAGACCCCAGATGAAATCGGCCCGCTCAGTTCTATTAATGGCTGTGGCGTAAGGTCTTGCGACAGCCTTTGGGAAAAACGTACCAATGTGAGCAGAGGTTATTGTTGTTTGTTAGAGCTGAAGAAGTCTCTATTCAAAGATAAAAAACATAACAGTCTATACATATTTTTGGGAAGGCCTGTTTATTGAAGAAGATATTAATCACCTAAAGATAAACCTTGCTTCAAGGAGCAGACACAGTGCATATTTTGGTATGTGCAATTACATTATGCTTACATTTGGAAAAATATAATTAAAAATGATATACAGAGGCTGTTTCAGTCCTAACAATTAAACACAATTCATGTCCGTAGTTAATCTGTTCAAAGATGTCCTGTCATTTATGTCAAAGAGCATGCCGTAGAGTTTCAAGCACTGTCTGTAGTTACTGTACAGTATATGTTTTAAATCTGTATTTAAAACCTGTATTGCATGTTCCATGTGCAAATGAACAGTTTTATTTTTCTTTTTAACATGTTTTTCAACTAACACACTTGTATTTTCATCCTAAAATGATCTCCTGGCAAGCCATTAATGATTTTTGTGAATTTTGTTTTTCCTTCTGTTTGCTTTAAAAAAAAATTTTTTAAAAACAACAGGAAGAGCTGAAGAAGCTGTATGCCCAGCTGGAGATCTACAAGCGCAAAAAGATGCTGGCTAACAACCCCCACCTGCAGAAGAAGCGGAGCTCCAAGAAGGGCTTAGGTCGCTCCCTCATGCGGCGAATTACTGAGATCCCGGAGACAGTGAGCCGGCAGTGCAGCCGGGAGGACAAGGACCAGGGGGATCATGGGAGCAACCGAAACAGCATCTGTGCCCTGCGGAAGAACCCCTTCGACCCTTCCCATGCTTCCAAGTCCAAGGACGACTCCTCCAAAAGCAAGGTCTTCTCCCTCAAGAAGTCCCACAGCAGCTACGACCATGTGCGGGATCAGAGCGAGGACTCCAACAGCTCAGCCACAGAAAAGATGGAGGTCTCAACCACTGAGAGTTCGCTACTGGATGCCCTGATGGGCAAAAAGCTGGTAAAGAAGTCTGTGGACAAGGTGGATGTTGAATCCACTGAGTCCGTCCCCCTTGTGTGCAAGTCTGCCAGCGCGCACAACCTGACTGCTGACAAGAAGCCCATCCACCCCAGGACTTCCATGCTGCAGAAGTCCTTGAGTGTCATTGCCAGCGCCAAGGAGAAAACCCTGGGACTCACAGGCAAAACCCAGAGCATGGAGGATAGTGGCAAAAAGAGCCACCACAAAGGCAAGGAGGGCAAAGTTGCCCCAGAAACAGAAGAGAACCAAGACTGCTACCCAAAGTTGATACCCGCCAGCCAGTCAGTGGAGTACAAACAGACAGCCGGCAAGGCTGGGATCATGAAGCAGCAGGTGAGCGGGAGCCAGCCGTCCATCTGCTCCGAGGCAGCAAAAAACAAAGAGCTCTATGACCTCTCCGAGGTGTGCCCCTGGGAAATGGAGGATGTCCCCATGCCTTCTGAAAACAGGGTACAGAAACACGTGTCCATTGCCCCGAGGGAGACCACAACATTCCATGGGAATGGCACCAAGGGGAAGCTGCAGCAAAAGCAGAAGACCAGATCAGAAGATCAGAATGCTTCAAATGACAAGCGCTCAAACCAGAAGCCGGTGGACAGGTCGGACATATGCCCCTGGGAAGCCAAGGGAGATGATGGACCGGGCCTGGTGGAGACTGTCAATCCTCAGGTGGCCCATCAGGCAGCCAACTCTACTGGGGAGAAGGCCAAAATACAGTTGGCCGAGGTGTGCCCATGGGAAGAACCGCTGGCTAAGGTGGTCGAGGCAGTCCAACTGCCAGACAAGGTCAGGGCAAATAAGTGTGCCTCATCAGTGGACGCTAAAGTAAAGGAACCCAAGCCAGATCAGCCTAAATCCACTGGCAGCCTCCTGCAGCCCTCCACCACCAAGGCGGACGTCTGCCCTTGGGATTATGACACTCCACTAACCCCCAGTCCTGAAAAGACTCCCAGTCCCACTCAGGTTTCTAAAAAGGAATCTCCCCCAAAAAAGAAAGGGGCACTGCCCATAGCCACAAAAACGTCAGAGAGGGAAACAGAGAAGGAAAAGGCAAAAGACAAGGATGAGGAGAAAATAAAGTCAAAGAGCAAGGAGAGAAGTATATCCAGCAAACCTGCAGAGAAGCATATGACCAAATCTAAAATGGCAGAGGTCTGTCCCTGGGATGTTGCGAGCGGTCAGGAAATGCCAGTGACAGACAAACGGAAAAGCGCGACAAATGAACTGGGGCCAGTCAAAAGCAAGCAAGCCGACATTTGCCCGTGGGATTACGAGGCCGTGCCAGACAGCAAAGGACTAGACAGAAATGCTTCCACAGTGAAACAAAATGCCACAAGTTCCAAAGGGGGGGTTGCCAGCAATGCTAGAATGGCTGATGTTTGCCCGTGGGACTTCGATGATCAGACATCAGGAAAAAAGGCATGACACTAGATTGGACATATGTTGAATGTTTAGTTCTCATTATACAGTACATTTTTTTGTAAGCCTTTCAATTAGGAGGCATGAAGAGGTTTTTTTTGCACAAGTTGCCTTTTTTCCAATGTTTTAGTTCTGTGTTGTGTTTTTTATTTTGGAAAAAAAAAAGCAAAGAACAAAATGAGAAACTGTCTTAAAATGAAGCATTCCAGATTCCTACTGAGTATTTGCTGAATTCTTATAAGATTAAAGTTGGTCTTACAATTATGCAACTCTAAGTCACTTTATCTGCAGTGTAGAATATTTTCATGAATTTGTTACATTGCATGTGTACACAGACATTTTTTCAATCAGTTATTTCATTTCCATTCAAAATGCATTGCTTGTAGTGCATTTTAGTTTATTTCACAAGACAAGATTATACAAGAGTATAATGCCCCTGCTGGAACTTGCTGGACAGGATATTATGTAAATATGTGCTTTAATGCTGGCTTAATGGATGAATGTGTACACAGGTTAAGCATGAGTCAAGCAAGGGGCTCAGTACACAAAACATAAGGATGCCAAAGACATAAGATGTAGTGCAAAACATCTCTCAAACTTCACTACACGCCTCAAAAACACAGACTCAAAGAAGAACAAAACTGAAAAATTAAAGCAAAACTGGCAATGGAGCCAATTATAGCACTTTATTACATGTCTCTGTGGTCTCACCAAGATTACTGGAGAAATCTTTTTTCAGAAAAGATTCCTTTTCAACATATTCAGCTGGGCTAATCAAAAGGTTTCTGACAGGTCGCTGTATAAAGCTTCATAACGCGAGAACCTCATTGAGTGTTCAATGTGCAAAGCAAGGCTCCTTTGGTTTTGATTAATGTTTCCTAACTCTTTCTTCTGTTTGGTGTGAGAGTATTCTGAAGCCCTTAAGGTAAGCAATGCTACCGGGCCTTCAGAAGTAAACCATGTGCCTCATCTGTCTAATTGTTGTAGCCTTAGATATGTGTTGGCTGAAAGTAGAGCCTCTCCAAGTGCAGATAGATCATTTCTCTTTAACTAATTAACACATGATAAACCATGGTGGAGACAAACTGAAGCCATGGCCAGACAGGTTTCAGCAAATATTTAAAGCTGGTTCAAACCATTGTTAGTCCAAGACGTCCCTTTTTGTGAGTAGGGAGAAGAGTTTTGATTTGATTGACAGCAGTTGTCTGTGGCCTCTAGAGGTTTCAGTGGTATTTTTGGGCAATGATAGTTAACAACTTGGCAGGTGCAAGCAAGGATCTCTGAGTGAGGCTCAGTGATTGAAACCGCAAAAAAGTAAATAAAAACAGAAAAGTAAAAAAATAGATTCAACCGTTTCCTGTTAGATTTAGTATTTGTGCAAGTCATTACCTAGACAAAACAAATAAATGACATCATATTTCTTATATGAATACATATAGAATATTTTAAAGGATAATTATTTTTACATTATTTATTTATCTACATATCTGTGCAGATCTAATTTATTCAAACTGCTTTTCTTGGTCCTGAGTTAAAGCTCAATGCATTGGACTATGAAACATTCTTTTACAGTTCAGTGGTTTCTTAAATTATTAATTTCTTTTTTTAAGTGCTTTTCCCTGTACCTATAGCAGATACATTTGAATATATATTTTTTCACCATAATTGCAGAACAATCTTTTATTATTCATTTTGGAACATTCTGTGTTTTGAGATTTTTTATTTATTTTTTTGCCAAATGTATCATCAAATACAGATTTCTTATGGAGTACCTTGAAGATTGTAAATGGAGTGATCTTTTACTCTTAAAAGGCGGATATTTCCAACTGTTCAATTATTAAACTAGATGTAATGATGCAGGTTGTTTCTTTTGTAAGTTTAGGAAAGACATCAACACATACTTCTGAAGGCTTCCAAAGGATATAGATATAATGAAGCAGAAAGTATTGAGATTACTGTCACTGTTTTAGAATAAACCAATTGCAATTTGTGTCATTTGAGTCAGAGAGAGAATTTTTTTTTGTAGATTTTCACTCCTGAGTTTATTTTTATAGAGAAGAAATATTAAACACAAATCAGTTTTTGTTCTCCTTAAGAAATGCTCACATCTCATACACTAGTATGCTGCCTCTGGCCCAATTCTCCTGACATTGATCATGGTGTTTTCAAACTAGGTGAATACAGCTATTGTAAAGAAAAACAATAACAATAATATAAAAAAATAATAATACACACAGGAGAAATAAATAGGATTGATGCAATAAGGGTGTCTTGTGGTAAGTATCTTTATGGTACATCATAGTACTCCTTTTGTTCCTGTGTATTTCTGTTGAGTATTTATTTTTCTTGTTTTGGACGAGAAGGCATTTAAGTAGGGCAAATCTCTCATAGTGTATGTAGTAGTAAACAAAATGAGTTCCCTACAGTGTAGATGACAGGCAAAATTCTGAATTACATTTTAAACCACAAAGTTTTTATATGTTTATAATGCTATTATTTTACCCACACTTATGGAGGTAAATACAGACATGAGAGACTACTTTAGCTCAATACACCTGGTAGTAAACATTGAGTGTTTTACTTTTGTCTTTGTGATGAAATATGCTTCTCTTGATCTCTTATCCCAGTGGGAAATATTTCAAATACGCAATGTCAGCTTTAAAAAAATATTACTAGTCTATGCTGTTAGTTTATTAGTTTATCCCTGATAGGAAGTTGTGTGAATTAGAATGAACTACATCTTCCCTATTGATTCTTATGGATTGATGTTTCAGTGCAGAATTTGTGAAACATAGCTAATTGTACGACATCCATGCACAACATCCATGTACGAGACCCCCTGTCCTAACCCCCCACTCATACCCAAAAAGCACCTTGAAATTCTGAATGTCGTGCAAGAGCATGTGTGTAGCTGTCTCAGCCAATGGGAAATCATATCCACTAAAAGCCTATCCCAGCAGGTCAGTGATGCCTTTGAGAGTCCATTGTTGAAAGGCACCCATGAGTGGGCAGGCCTGTGCATCATGTTGAGTTTTGAACAGGGAAAAAAAAACTAGCATTGTTTACACCACTCCCCCATCCACTATCATCTGCCAAAATAAATACATGAATTAGCAAATAGAACCAGTTGGGTCAGACATGTAGAGGACTTGAATATCCTTAAAATTGTATCTAATTCCAATGAAAGCCTGGTCAAAATAACAGTGTAGATTTTGGTGGTGTTGGCCCAGATGAAGGTTTTAAATTAAACCTTGGTTTACCGTTTCCTTCTTCTGTTAACTTTTCACAGTTCTCCATTTCCAGTTCAACACGCGTATACTTTTCTCACATGATCTGCTGTTTCTGTGTGTAACCTTAGACCATGTCCTGGAAAATAAAACTGTATTGCATTTATCATTTTGTTTTTGGTTTGTTTTATTTTGTTTTGTTTAAATTGCTTCTTGTTAATACAGCACTTCAGCATAAGACTAAAAAAAACCCTGTCTTTACCAGTAACCGTTCCAATAACAATAATTGCGTGTCCTAATGCTAATTAGATTCCTGTTGGGTTTTTATATGGTGACTTGTTTGTTTGTTTGTTATACCGGCTTCTTTTGTGACTTAATGATGTCACCTAATGGGGAATACTACTCAATGCTGTAGCTGTAACTGTAACTGTTGCTCAAGTGGCTTCTGCATGAAAACAATAATTAGTAGGACTGACGTTTCACTGCCCTTGAAAAACTTTGATCTTTTGGACTGTTATGAATTGTATAGTGAGTGAAACTGTAACTTACCTACTGTATTACATGCTTGTTATAATAAATGCTCTATGACAAGCTTATAGCATCCACATGGAAATATTTGTTAGATTTATATTGTGTTATATTGTGATAGCATGTAAATAAAATACCTCCTCTGCAATAAAAATTTCTATGAAACTCAAACTGTGTGGCTGGACTGTTTAATTGATGGACATCTTTTTGCACCTCAGTCTGCACCAATACACACATTTCGCCAATTGCATCTGGTGAAGAGTGACAGTGTTGTGTAGAGGTTAAGCAAATGGACTTGGACCCTACTGGTTGCTGGTTCAATTATTTATATATTTATATATCCATGTAAGTCCCACTTCTAGGAAGCCCTGGCCTATTTGGGGTACTGCGCCTATACACATGGGCAAGGAACTCAGCAAGTTATTTGTAAAATGCCAAGACTGCATGAGAATATAATGTAAATTGGGGTAGCTCTGGGTGCAGGAATCTTCTTTGAATTCCTCATTGTTCTGGAGGCCCAAACCCCTCTGTTCAATAGGTACTTTTTCAGCTGTAGATGATATATAAATTCAAATCTAAATTCAATCTGAAAGTCTTAGGAGGGGAAATGAGAGACTCTCTAAAACAAACAAAAATTGGGAGCTGGATGAAAAACAGACCATAAAAATAATGCCTAAAAATACTGTCCCGTGAAAAAGTATTTACCCCCTTCCTGATTTCCTCTTTTTTGTTGCATATTTGTTACATTGAATGGTTTCTTCAGACAAAATGTAATATTAGAGAAAGGGAACCCAAGTAAAGATAAAATGCATTTAAATAATTATTATTTCATCTATTTAATGAAAAACATTATCAAACACCCATATCACCCATGTGAAATAGTAATTGCCCACTCAAGCTTGAGAACTGGTTACATTACCTTTAGCAGCAATAAATGCAACCAAATGCTACCTATAATTTGATTTAAGTCTTTAACATTGCTGTGGAGGAATTTCAGTTCTTTTCCCTTTGCAGAACTGCTTTAATTCATACAAATTGGTAGGTTTTTGAGCATGGACTTTTCATTTCAGGTGCTATTGGGTTCAAGTCTGGACTTTGACTAGGCTACTCCAAAACTTTAATTTTGTTTCTTTTTAGCCATTCAGATGTGGATGTGCTCTTCTGTTTTGGATCATTGTTTTGCAGTATAACCTTTCAGCTTCAGCTCACGGACAGATGAACAGACATTCTCCTTATGAATTTTCTGGTGTCATTTATAAATTTCCACTTTTAGCTCATCTGTCCACAGAATATTATCCCAAAAGGTTTGGGGATCACCTAGGTACTTTTTTTGCAAATGTGAGATGAGCATTAATGTTTCTCTTGGTTAGCAGTGGTTTCTGCCTTGCTACTCTCCCATGAATCCCATTTTTGATCAGTCTGTTGCTTATTGTGGAGTCAGGAACACTGACCTTAGCTAAGGCTAGAGAGGCCTACAGCTCTTTGGTAGGTTCTTTTGGGATCTTTTGTGACTTTCTGGATGAGTTGTCACTGCACGCTTGCAGAAATTTTGGCAAGCTGGTCACTCCTGGGAAGATGCACCACTGCTTCAAGTGTACTCCATTTGGGGATAACAGTGGTTCAGTAGAGTCCCAGAGCCTTAGAAATGGCTTTGTAACCTTTTCCAGGCTTATATATTTCAACAACTTTTTTCATATTTCTTCTGCAATTTCCTTTTATTGTGGCATAGTGTGCTTGCAGAAACTTTGTGGTGACTACTTCATTCTGATGATATGAGTGAGGTTTAGATTCAAAAGGGCTTGCTGCAATCAAGGCAGGCTGTGTTCTATTAGCTGAATCTAATTAACAATTATATTTAGTTAATTGGTTGATTGAGTAACTAAAGGGGCAATTACTTTTTCACATGGGTGATGTGGGTGCTTGATAACTTCGTTCATTAAATAACAGAAAAAATCAAACACTTTAGACAATTTTGAGACATTATTTTTCAAACGCATATACTTTCACGGATTGGCGAGGGAATGGACCCAAATGCAGAGTTCAAAAAACCCCCAAGAACTCCAAAAGGGGAATACAGACTTTAATTACAAAAACTCAAAAACAGAAAACAGAAAATCCAAAGAGAAGCTAAACGGGCAGGGCAGAAACAGGTGGACAAAAACAGGCACGGGGAAACACGGGCAAACACTCAGGCAAGACACATGGAAACATTACATTACAGGCATTTGGCAGACGCTCTTATCCAGAGCGACGTACAACAAAGTGTATAACCATAACCAGGAACAAGTATGACGAAACCCCTAGAGAGAAGTACCGGTCCAAGTGCAGGGAACAACCGCATAGTTCAACTTGGACCCTGAAGGTTAAACTGATTAACACTAACACAACAAGAACGGTAACAACGCAGTCTATGGAAAAAATACAAGCAGTAGTTAAGACAGTTAATGCACCTAAGTCACCTACGAAACAGCTGCCTAATTACAACCCTAAGCTTACAGTCATTTACAGGGGGGTAGGGAGGGATGGGGAGAGGTGCAGCCTGAAGAGGTGAGTCTTCAGTCGTCGTTTGAAATGGGTCAGTGTCTCAGCTGTTCTGACCTCCAATTTGGCTGGCATGTAGGGTTTGAATATGCTTGAAACACAAGTGAAAACACAAGGAACCAGCACCCGAGTCAGGGAAGACGAAGACTTAAATAGACTAGACCCTGACAAGACACAGGAGGGCACAATGCACAATCAGACCACAGAGGGAAGGGATAACTAGACACAACTGAAAAACAATAATAGAATAATTGGAACCAATAAAACAATTAAGCAGGGAAAAGGAACAAGACTACCGCCATCTGGCGGCCCAAAAAAGGAAAAAGAGAAACAAAAAGACAGAACCATGACATATACGTATGTAATTGAATACTTTCACTTATGTATTCAACTATGCAGTAAACTAATTGAGAGGGGTCTCAATGAAGCAGACCACTCATAAATGGTAGAAAACTCGGTGAAAATATTAATGGGGCTTTCTAGGGCAGTTCTCTAGGGCAGAAAGGTGAGGCATTCTCGAGCATTCAGATAGTTCCCATAGTAACTGAAATGTCATGACAAAGAACAGTAAATAAATACACTATATAACCAAAAGTATCTGGACACCCCTTGGTCTGGGGCTGTTTTTCATGATTTAGGCTTGGCCCCTTAGTTCCAGTGAAAGAAAATCTTAATGCTACAGCATACAATCAAATTATAGATGATTCTGTGCTTCCCCTACAGTACGGGTAAGGCCCTTTCCTGTTTCAGCATGACAATGTCCCCAGGCACACAGCGAGGTCCATATGCAATAGAAGTGATTTTGTCAAGGACAGTGTGGAAGAACTTGCCTGGTCTGAACAAAGCCCTGACTTCAACCCCATCCAACATCTTCAATTGGAAAGTCAACTGTGAGCCAGGGCTAATTTCCAATCAGTGCCCAACCTCACTAATGCTCTTCCGACTGAATGGAAGCAAATACCTGCAGCAATGCTCCAACATCGCGTATAAAGCCATCCCAGAAGAGTGGCGGTTGTTATAGCTGCAAAGGGTGGCCAAACTCCATATTAATGCCTGTCATTTTGGATGTTAGGTATCCCCATACTTTTGACCATGTAGCATAAATGTACCTCTGAGTTAAAAAGTACACAGACCACACAATACAGAATGTGGTGCCATTTCATTGTGCTTATTCGTGTCTGCGCTTCTTTCTGTAGCCCAGTTTATGGAGTTGTTTTGTCACACAGTGAGTATCCTTGAAATCATTCTGCAATATAAATGACTTTGAAAGATAGCTGTGTCTATATGCACATCTTGACTGTAGAACAACAATCCAATAGAATAACAATGTTGTTGACCATAAAAAATAAAGTCTCTTTTACCAATTAGTTTAGTACCTCAGGCACCAATATGTCCGTCCACGATGATTATTTGTTCCAACACTTTCCCCATTACCTCCCTTTTATTATTTATTCAAAATTTAACAACTGACACCAGGCCAACCAGTGAAGGATATATATATCCGAGTTCCTCCCAAGATTTCTTCTCACTATTTTTTTCTCACTATTGTTGGAGTGCTTTTTCTTCCTTCAGGGAAATTTGTTTTACTTCACCTTCTGGTTTTATGGGGGTTCAAGCTTGGTGTTTCTGTTTTCCTATTTCATTGTAACAGTGCCTTTGTATCAGCCTTTCTGCAGAGAGCACTGTACAAATAAAATTGAATTTAATTAATTGATTCAATTCAATTTTATTTATACAGTGCTATATAGTTCACCGGCTTTTCAATCAGTTTGTAGAAAGGCAATGCAAAATTACAATGTCTTCCGAGAAACAACTGGCTGCTCAGTTCACTCATGATGACATGTCAGCAATATGGAGCCTAATGTCAACATCATCTGAAAAATACATCGTTTTTAAAGTTATAGTTAAGAAAGGTTCACATTACGCTCAAGTTAATGGCTACTACTACAACTGCTACTACTACTACTAGTAGTAGTTATCTTTCTAGAAGGGTTTTCTACCAACTGCCAGCTGGTATTTACATATCACTCTTGGAAACAACAAGAGAAATTAAAATCAATTAGAGTGATGTGCAGGAATTATGACAGAGAGAATGCAACATAAAAGCATTTTGAAAGGGTAAACAAAGCATTTTAACATTGATTTCTGTGCTAAAAGCACTCTGCCAGTACATCTAATGAGCAAGGATCAATAGCACATTACAGATTTTACTACAGGCTTGGCCAACCAAGGGTATGGTGATTGACAGTCAGTTTGGCAATCATTAGCCCCAGTGGTTAAGGAAGGTCAGTCACTCCAACATGTTACTTTTTGAGTTCTTCTCTGTTTTGTTTTCTGTTTTTGAAAGCTCAATAAAAGTTGTTCACAAAAAAGGATGCTCAGTTAGTCTAATAAAAATATGGCATCATACTGGCCTGATAATATCATTTTAGATCCTGAAAATGTTGTTATACTATGCCAAGTTCATTGTGACAAACCAGTGTTTTTTAAGGTACAGAGGGCAAGCACAAGCTTAGACACTGGCACATGTACTTGTATGTGGCATGCGCCCATTAGGAATGAGGATACGGTGGTGTCATGGACTGAGCCAAAGCAGGCATTGCCTTGTAGGCACGTGAACAGATCTGATGCAGCAATTTAATGGAGTAAGATTACACCATTACTCCACCAGTGTCATAATTATTACCATTACACTATTATGATATCACTGTTATTACTATTAATGATGCAATCACCACCTTCTATTTTGCCAATTTCTATTTTTTAATGATGATGGGGATGATGATGAAACATTTAAAAATTATGAATTAATTGGATAATTAATTGGTAATCTTTAAATAATTCATTTTGCTTTCAATTTCATTTTAAGATACTTACTTAAGACTAGTGATGCTGACGGTCAACCATGTCAACTGTAATGACATTGACCAGATTTGTGAACAATTTTAACTTGTATGTGTGATGTATTATTAGGCATTCGTAATAATCATTTAACATGATCAGGATAAGTGAATAAATTAGCCTGTGTGATGTGATTGGGCATTGTCATTTCAAATGACAGGAGCTTTGGCTATTGGGTGTTTCTTTATGTCCTCATGTCTATGCAAAGTTGATGCAATGATAAGCAACTGTAATAATAGCTACTCAGAGGAGTCAAATGGCGCACGTTCTCACTAAGGTTTCCATTATGTTTTAATAAGAGCATGTATAATTAAAATGTCATTCATTGTCTCCAAGTCACCAAGATGTGCATTCACCAGGCCAGTTTTAATAATCTTAATAATCACTGTGGACTGCTTGAACTGAAATGTGGTCATTTCCAGCTGCATATAGTATTAACATGGCATCACAGACATAAACCAATGGCAATGTTTTTATAGTCAACATTTTTACATCGTTCTGTAGTTTTTTGTATGGGGCAACATTTTCTGGAGGCAACAAATACTAGTTATTATAAATTACTCTTTAAAACCTTGAATACTGTAAGCCTACAACACTCAAATATCCAATAATAAGTTGATTTTCTGAAATAAAAAGGTTAATATTTATGACAAAATTGTTTACTTTCTTTCCCACACTTGCATCCTCATTTTCATGTTCAATGGAAAGTGGATAAATGACTACCATATGCTAGTATCACCTGGTTTGTAAGACTAAAATCAAGATTATGATATTATGGGTATAGAACATTGACATAACTGAACAGGCTATTTTATAACAGCCTTTTTACCTCGTTTATCTTATAAATGTGTAGATAGTGCATATTTGAGCCCATGGAAAAGAACTGAAAGCATAGGAAATTGACTCCAGATCCATACTGTTCTTATTTTTCAATGAGCACACACTGAGAACCAATAGAATACAGCCATTCCACAGACCTAAAGGCCTCCAGTGTACATAATAAGATGGGTTCTAACTATATCATGACCTATATGTCCTACATGAACTAGCAAATTATGTGAATTTGTCATTATTATTCTTCAACAGCTTAATATATATTGTTCCCATTTCTTGCATGTATACACAATTAAAAATATAATTATTTATCACTAGTATTTAATTAATGCACATTTACTGAGTGCTTGTTGGCCCATACACCAGTTTATCTGTGCAATCATTGGCCTTGTGCAAGCAGGTTACTGAAACAGAATTGCTGAATTGATTCAGGCCACAAGGCCAGATTTAATGATTTGTTACTGTGGGGTGTTTTTCTTTGTCAAACTGAGCCCCCTCCCCCCTCTCCCACCCCGCTGTTTCAGTGGTGTGACTTCTCAGGCATGCCATCCTGCATCCATGCTTCAGGTGACCCCTACGGCCCACTCTGTGGTCCCAAGATATTGAGTTTTTCCAGATTTAAACACAGAATGACCTGGATCCAATAAGGTTTTGGCTTCACAAATCAACTGACTTTCAGGAAGAAGACTATCATTTTGACTTATAGTACAATGCAAGAGTCGAGGCTCATGTTTGCGTCACAAACACACATAAGTTAATGCTATTGATTACTGAAATCAGAAAACTATGTGTGCTTAATGGGAAGACAAAAGTTAAAAGAATGGTCCAGCTTTTAGGGAAACTCTCTTTTTGGCTATCTTACCCATAGACGATAAGACTGACACCTATTTCATCCCTGTGCGTCCAGTACAAAATAATTTGACAATATCTATGGGCTGCATGCTGTACTACCTCTATGAAGGGCTGCTGACAGAAGCAACATTAGCTCTGCTAAGTGAAGTGACAGAAATACAAACATGAGTTTGGGGGTTGCAGGTATGTGTGTCACTGACCGTACACTTGATGCAAAGATGTAAGTG